>NW_026057577.1:13111940-13322663 GCF_023721935.1 Panthera uncia | reverse complement strand
CCCTCCTTCCCTCCTCCTCCCTCCTTCCCTCCTCCTCCCTCCTTCCCTCCTCCTCCCTCCTCCTCCTCCCCCCTCCTCTTCTTCCCTCCTCCTCCTCCTCCTCCTCCTCCTTCTTCTTTTCCTCTATCCTTATTGCTTTGTTTCTTTATCAGTTCATTTGACTGTTTTGCCCCAGACTCTGGACGAAATGGTCATCCTGTTCATTTATCCATTGCTATTTGAAAAAACAGCCCAAAGTGATTTCACCAGAAACAGTTCTTTTCCGGGGAGACCTGTGCCAAAATCATTAATCCAAATATTAAATCAGGGGCCCTGTGGAATCATAACTCAAAAAATGGAAAGTTAGGAGCTTATAAAAGTTTCTGTGATTTGGACATTTTTCTTTCTGTGTGAATTTCAGCTAACATCGATTGCCCCATATCCTCAGTTTACTCTTGTTTCTTGGTATAGTTGGTGGACAATCTCTAATTTCAAATCCTTGGGTTATTTAATTGTTCATTGGAGAGTTTAAAAAACTGGGGCACCTGGGTGGTTCAGCTGGTTAAGTGTCAGACTTTGGCTTAGGTCATGATCTCATGGTTTGTGGGTTAGGGCCCTGCATTGGGCTCTGTGCTGACAGCTCAGAGCCTACAGCCTGCTTCAGATTTTGTCTCTAGCTCTCTCTGCCCCTCCCCCTGCTTGTGCTCTGTCTCTAAAATAAATGTTTAAAAAAATTAAAAAAAAAAAGTTTACAAAATTAAGCTGTGTGGAGAACTAAACAGTGTTCATTAATTTACATAAGGAAAAGAAAATCTTACTCTAGAACTGCTAACGCTTGATGCTTTCCTAGGAAATGATAAAATTTATCTTGATATTTAAATGCATGAAATACTAAACCTGCCACTATTTGAAGTGTGGCTCTGAGCATGAGAACATGAATGTGTTTGAACTCTTCCGTTTATATACAGAGTCTAATTTCATCAAATAATTTCATTTTGCCTTGTCCATAATAAAATGTTGCCTAGTTACATTTCAGCTTTTTCAGAAATGTATCTTTTGCAGGACAGTATGAAAGCTAATTATTAAAATATAAGAAGACATGTTTTTTTCTCAGGGGCTTACAATTCATTTTTTAACATCAGTATACTGCAAGACTGGGTACATGGTATTGATTTTAACACCCACTAGGTCTTTCTTTTTTTCCCCTTCATGTGTATTGTTGCCTTTAGTGTGACATGATGATTTATGAACCCTCTTCTGAGTCTTGATGTGAAAATGCTTGTAAATGTTTAAATACACTGGCATTTCTTGAGGGTTATTAATTTCAGATTACTTTTTCTTTTACCTCTTTAGCTTCTATCCATACAAATGTGGATCTTCCCTATTCACTCAATTTATTTTTCTCCTTTTGCCTACTGCCTTTGATGTCATTTTTCTTTTGCTTTTCTGTAAACCTAAGTTTTTTCTTACTAGGCTCCCCTCCCATAGTTATGGACTACTTTTCTACTGAAAACAATGATACTTTGAGTTTTTTAAACATGTTTATTCATATTGGAGAAAGCATGAGTGGGGAGGGGCAGAGAGAGGGGAGGAGAGAGGAAGCTGTTTCTGTGCTGACAGCGGTGAGCCCGATGTGGGGCTCAAACTCACGAACTGTGAGATCATGACCTGAGCTGAAGTAAGATGGACCCTCCACCAACTGAGTCACCCAGGCGACCCACTGCTACTTTCAAACTTGATCCCTGCAGCTGAATCTCACTCTGAACAACATTGCAGTCCCTGAAATCCGCTTTCTACTGAAGATTAGTCTTCTGACTTCATCATGGAGTCATTTAGTTTTTCACAGTGAGTGGATTAGAGGTCAGAGTTGAGGAGAAAGGGCAATGAAAAGACAGCTATTTAAATATGATTACCCTTTAAAACCTCCTCTTTCTGTATTTGAATTCATGATCATTAATATCTTCCCCTCACTGTCTTCATCTCTCATGTATCTCGTTATCAATTCAGGTACTCTTAAATTTTAGACTAGGTTATATTATATTCCTGACATTTTAACGTTGGCCCTCCTTATGTCTCCTTTTCTAACTTTTATACACTGCTGCTTGTATTTATTTCTTGGTTTCAGACTGAAGATGCAAATGGTTAATTTTCATGCTTTTTTCCTCAATATAATATTCAATTGTTTTTGTTGTATAATGAAAGAATCTTAGCAAAACCTTATTTAGATGGTTCGTTTATGAGACCATCCTAAGATGTTGGTTAGATCACAAAGAAATGGTCTTAATTTGATTTTATTGGTCAAACTTTTTTTCCTGTCATTTGGGTTGTTAAATTGTTGGGCTCTGTTGTGTATTTAACATGCTTAAAGGTGGTAGCAAAAATGGCAGGAAAGCTTGGCTCTGCTGAACAATGATTGGACAGGTAGTGTACTCAGATACTTTCTGCTATTCAATTTAACAGCTAAAGGGCTTCGTGCAACTTAATGTGGTTCTTCTCTTTTGAGTCTGATTGTGTCATTGCTAGGGGTCAAATTCTCTCTCCTTTTCCAGGTGTAGTCTATGGGATGCCTACCTATAATATAACTAGATACACTGAGTGGTTCTTATAGTTGAAAGGACTTTTGAAAGGTCTCTAAAGTCAGTTTTGGCTTAAAGCATGAATGAGTTTGAGATTTTTCACTTTGTGCTTTATCCATTCTGAGTTGATCAAAAATTTTTTAAAATATATTATAACTTAATTGTTTACTGATGATGTTAACTTTCTTTTCCTCTAGATACTAGAAAACTTTAGGTACTGGGCCTCAAACGTTTTCCCTTGCTCTTAATCTAATATGATTTGATTAATTGCAATTATATGACCAATACGAAGACTCTGTTTTCATGGACTTTAAGCTTTCTGTTTTCTCCTAGCCCTCTTGGTCAGATGGGTAAATTATTCCATTTACCTAGATCTGTCTTGGCACACTTTTAGCTCGTCTCTTACTTATTTTGTCTTGCTTTTTTTTTTTTTTCTGCCGAAAGAGTGCTTTGATCTGGCTATATTATTATTTGTCTTTGAGACTTTTGTAGTTTCATTTTTATGAGATATTTGAGTTTTGACCTTCAGTCACATTTGGCATGTAGACCCCAATAGCTAAATTTATTTTCTTAGGGATCTCATTTCATTATTCTCACACTGGAAAAATCCTTTTGAGTATTAACTTCTTTTTTTTTTAATTTTTTTTACATTTATTTATTTTTGAGAGACAGAGACAGAGCGTGAGCGGGGGAGGGGCAGAGAGAGAGGGAAACAGAATCAGAAGCAGGCTCCAGGCTCCGAGCTGTCAGCACAGAGCCAGACACGGGGCTCGAACCCACAAATTGTGAGATAATGACCTGAGCCGAAGTCAGACACTTAACTGACTGAGCTACCCAGGTGCCCCATAACTTTTTTTTTTTTTTTTTAATGCTCATAGTCTTATATGAAGAGTAATACATTTCTAGGAATCATTTCTAGAAATTTCTTCCATTAAGTTCACTTTGGTCTGCTAATACTTTGCTCAGAAACATTGATTGACTCTCCATCATACTCTAGGTCTTACATTCAGTATGGCCTGTGCAGTATGCTCCATCTCAGTACCTTTTTGTATTGTTGATTTTGTTTTGTGTCCAGCAATGAAATCTAGCTGGACTACTTGTTTTTTTTTGTTGTTGTTGTTGTTGTTGTTACATCTTAATTTTGTACTTTTTTAAAAAGTTTATTTATTTTGGGGGGGTGACAGGGAGAGAGGAAGAGAGAGAGGGAGAGAGAGCCTGACATGGGGCTCAAACTCACGAACCATAAGATCATGAACTGTGCCAAAACCAAGAGTTAAACACTTAATCGACTGAGCCACCCAGGCACCCCTAAATTCTGTACTTTTAATAAATGCTCTCTTCCTACAGAATTTCTTCTTTCCATTTAGACTGTCTCTTCTCATCTCTCTCCTTTAATATACCCATAATGCATGCTCTTCGGAGCCAAGAACAGTAGTGCTGAAGTCAAAGTCATGGGTCACTTACCTTCATGCAAGGAAAAAGCCAATTTCAGGCCACATGTTTACTCTTATTCATGCTTTCTTGACTGTGCTTGTGATTGGTTCCAAGGAAGCAGCACCATATTCTGTGGGCAGTTCAGTATTACCCACACCTCTAGCCCAGACAGACACAAACATACACAAGTTTCCCAAGGAAAACAAAACATGTAATAATTCCTATAAGCAAAACCTTGTTTTTTCCCCCTTTTTTCTGGTACTTTTTATCAAAAGAATTACTTAGAGGAATGTGCCATACTGAGCGAATGCCATTGGAAATACACATGCTTTGAAGTATAGCTCAATGGGATAGTGTTCAGATAAACAATGCATAGTAAAAAATAAGAGCCATGCCAGAGTTGGGAAAAAAGGTTAGGGCTAAATGTGGAAATGACACGAAGGGTGTCCCATAGGGACGAATGGGGATGTGTTATAGCTCGTCTCTCTGTCATCATGCTAGTGGCACTACCAAAGTATAGCTCTGGGAGAAGTAAAGGATGTGCCCCCTCCCCTCACTCCATTAGTCCTTCCTCCATGGATTACTATGAATTAATCTAAAAATGCCCACATGGTTGCTCCTGAGCTGCTACTTAAATTTTGGAGCTTTTCTAGTGACTCCATACATTGACTGCAACCACTGGGAATAACAAAATGGTTAAGCAAACCAAAATGGCACAGCTCCTTGGACACTTTGTACTTTGATATTACATGAGGGCCATTCTGTTGAGCCTGTGTATGTTTACAAATTTCTTTTCCTTAGGCTAACCTCCCTCCTCCACTGACTCATGGTGAGGGAGTAGGGTGTACATCAAGTCTATTGCTACATTCTTTGCTTCTGTTATAGTTCAATACAAAGTGTTTCTAGAGAGTTAGCTAAATAGCTGTGAGAACTTGATTCAACTAAGTCACTGGTATAATTGTCTTTCTCCTGCCAATCATCAACCCATGTATCCAATATTTATTGACTACCTACACTGAAAGTATCCTGAAATTTATTGAGCCCTTTGGATCTGTAAGCTTCTGTTTTATTGTTTCCTTAGGAAAATCTGGAAATCCTAGACTGAGCCTGTATTTCTTGTCTACTTGGTCTTTCATATTCCCTCATTTTTCACTTATTTCCATAGAATAGCATTCATATGTATCCTTAGCACAACTGATAGGATTGATTTTAGTGTATATTCTTTTTACTAATTTTAATGGATTCTAAATTTATTGAAGATTTCACTCTTCTTCTATTATGTTAAATCATTGAGTTTCAGTCTTCACCTGAACATGTTCTTTTCTTATGTCCCATGGTTCTTGATTCCAAAACTATTTGTGTTATTTGTCTCTTTCTGGGTGCACTTCTGAAATCCTATTTCTTGTTAATTATCTGCAGAGATAGAACTTTGTTAAAGATAGGGAGAGATATCTTGTTTTCTTTTTGTTTTAGTATTTCTTTTAGACTCCATAAGAAATCTATTTCCAGTGCTTCCCCAAACAATGGCAGGATGGAATGTCTTTAGCTCCTTTCCATTAAGATCTAAACTTAAAGAAGAGGAAGATGGCTAAATTGTGCTTGAAGAAGCTGCAAAGGCATCATTTCATTATAAAACACTGGGCTAACATGGACTTCTCTGTGTTGAGTATTGAGTTATCGAACCCCATACTACTGCAGGTATGGTTCACAGAATATTGCCAGTATGCAAAATGTTGGCTACAGGTCCACAACAGATAATTAAGGTAATTGAAAGTAAGGCTTTTGAAACTTGCTTTAAAAAAATCACAGGGTAATTTCATGGCTGTTGAGTCTAATTGTTGAAAAAATATTGTCCTTAAATTTTTTATGATGGATGGTTACTTTAATTTGCTAAGTAATTCACTTTTATTTTCATTTTCTTAAGTATCATTCTGCCACAGATTGGAAATTTTAACAAAATGAATACAGTGATTTTTCACACAGGATAACTTGAGAAGCGCTGGTCTAAATAAGCAACAGAATCCTTAGCAGTATGCTTTGAAAAAAAAAAAGGTTGTTTATTTTTGAGAGAGAGAAGGAGAGAGAGCCAGAGCATGGCATGAGCATGTGAGCAGGGGAGGGGGAGGGACAGAGAGAGAGGGAGACAAAGAATCTGAAGCAGGCTCCAGGTTCTGAGCTGTCAGCACAGAGCCCCAGGGATCTTGACCTGAGCCTAAATCAGAGGATTAACCAACCGAGCCACCCAGGTGCCCCCAGCAGTATGCTTTTAATTCATGAATTCAGAACACTGTGCTCCAATACTATTCCAGTATTAAAGTTCAGCTGTAGTTTCTGAATGACTGTAGGAGGAACAAAGGGAAGGAGGAATGGCTCAGGATCTGGCTGATTTAGAAGATAAATTGCCTAGATTTTAAGGAATAGCAGCTTCTTACTGGGCAGCAATGATCTTGCACGAAGGAACAGGAACTCAGCTATCAGGGTTGTATTTCCTTGCCTTCACGGGGCTTGGGGAGTCCATTTGGTCTGGGCCTGTCAGACCAAGGGGAATGGGTTAGATGGAAGAATGGATTTTCGAACCTATCCCCATAGAAGGTGCCTTCAGTGTGAACTGCTATCCTACCCCCACCTGGGACTTTGACAAATTATCTACTCTTACTTCTGTTTCCAGGGATTTTCTCAGTTATTATGTATTTGTTTACATTCATGGGTATTTTATGAGGACCATTAGGAGAGGTCCTACAGCCAGGTAATCTGCTACCTTCGTTTTGCAGAAAGTCTCCCAGTGTAGTTTATAAAGGACACCCCTTTGCTTCCCTTTAGTCGCAAAGAAAAAAATGTCTACCTTGTGTACTTTCTTTATGAACACATTCCAAGAGATATATTGAAGCTGCAGAAAGGAGGAGCCTTTTCATGACAGAGATTTCTAACATGGAGACAGCTCTGTTAAGAAGAACTAATGATATATTGATTAATGTGAACTGAGCTTGGGGTTATCTCTTTTTCCTTCCTTCATCTACCATCTTACTCTGACACTTTGGGTTCTTTAGTATTGAATTTCTGCTTTGGAGCAAAATTCGACTTTATAATAGTCCTTTCAGTTATATTTATCTGACATAGATAAGATACAAACCCTGTTGGATCATGATCTTTGTCATCCATAGTAATCCCCAGAATCATCCAACTTCAGCAATTGATAACCTTATCCATTATGATTTAACTTGAGAAATATGCTATTGCCTTTTACAAAAAATGTAAACCTTTTCTGAGTGTAAATAAAACTTTCCCTGAAGACATACCAATAGGCATAAAAATAAGCCAAGTAAATGCCCTCGTGTTGGAGGCTGGAGGTAGTGACAATGAAATGTTGGATGGGTTGAATTTGAAAGCCCTCGGCATGTGAAAATTGATTACCCTTAGCTGCTCATGCATTTTCCTGGGAATAAGAGCCTCTCTCTTTCCTTGGGAATTGAATAGCCTTTCAGTACACCTGCTGTCTCTTGCTCCCGAACACAGATGCAACTAAATATTAAACAAGAAGCCAATAAAGTTAAATTTAATCTAATATTATGAATGCATCAAAATTGCCAACCTGTTTTTGCAAATCGATTGCTTGATTTCTGAACACTTGGAGGACTTTAGATGTCATGAGTATTTTTTTTTTCTGCTGCCACTGAGTAGCTGTCCATGTTGATATTCTTCAACCCTTTACTTGACATTCCAACGTCAATCTGTGTTCAACACAGTGGAAGATGGGGCAGACTTGTAACTTTTCTATATGAAGCAACAGAAAAGTGATGAATGGTCAAAAGAAAATGGTGTACTAAAGTAACAGTAAATTCCCTGCAGGCCTCAAACTTTGAGGTAAACTGATTGTGTGTCCTCAAGTAAGCCAAGTGTGAACAATCTTAACTGAAAAGAAATTAAACAACAACAACAAAAAACCTTCAAAAGGACTTAAATTGATTGCTTTCTCATTGGGACATTACTCATCACTGTCAAAACATGATTTGAAAACAAAATGGCATCACTGAAATGTTCTTATTTCAATAAACTTAACGGATATTAAATTCAAATTTATAAGCTACTTAAACTTCATTCCTCCCAGCATCTGTGCCAATCTGAGTCTAACACAGAAGTCACGTTTCATTCAGAAAAAATGAAAGGGAGAAGAAAGGGGGTAAAAATGAGGGTGGCATCTGGTGGTATGGTTGCAAACAAATAGTTTTAGGTCAACTTAAAACAGGCCTTTTGGTTTTAGAGTAGATTTGTGCTGTGGAAAACACTGAAACAGGATCCCAACATTAATGAACAACCATGAGCCCTGTGAGGTTTGAAACAAGAGGAACAGGATGCTTAGTGCTTGCGAAAAAAGTTCCCTGAAATGTTTTAATTTTAAAGTTTATTTATTTTGAAAGAGAGAGAATGAGTGCGTAAGTGGGGGAGCAGGAAGGGGAGAGGTAAGTGACAGAATCTCAAGAAGCCTCCATGCTGTCAGCACAGAGCCCCCAGTAGAGGTCAGGGGTGGGGGGTGGGGAGGCTCCACCCATGAACTATGAGATCATGACCTGAGGTGAAATCAAGAGTTGGATGCTTAACCTACTGAGCCAGCCAGGTGCCCTAGTTAGTTTTTAGTTTAAAATCAGCTGAGCCTATCTCTAGGTCTTTCCTTCTGTACTCCAAGTCAATGCAATGAATGAAAGCTCACTGTAATTTCTACACATCCTATCTTCTTAGCAGTAAGTTGCTAAGCAATTCAGGCAAAATACATTCTTTTGATATGAACCACATTGGTACCTACCCTGTATGGGTACTCAATATCTTTTGAATTAAGTAGATGTATGGAGTCCTAAAACTCAGATTGGTGTCACATTTCAGTTTTGAAAGTGTATTTACTAAAAGAAAAATGAATGTTTTATTTTTTATTTTAAACTGTTAGACCACAGATTAGTTTCTTGTTGTGAAATACACACATTAATAAATTCAGGACCTTAGTTTTTATTTTTTTTATTTTTTTTTATTTTTTTAACATTTACTTATTTTTGAGACAGAGAGAGACAGAGCATGAACGGGGGAGGGGCAGAGAGAGAGGGAGACTCAGAATCTGAAACGGGCTCCAGGCTCTGAGCAGTCAGCACAGAGCCCGACGCGGGGCTCGGACTCACAGACCGCAAGACCGTGACCTGAGCTGAAGTCGGTCGCCCAACCGACTGAGCCACCCAGGTACCCCAGGACCTTAGTTTTTAAAAATAGACATTTCAACCTAAAATCCTAACTCAAGAAAAGACTTTAAGAATGAATGGTTAAATAGAAGTACACATTTTCTTATTGATTACAGTATTCTGGAGTCAAGAGTGATGGTTTCTTAGGTCAAATAAAAAGCTCATAAAAGTACAATGATTAATTTTTTCCACTTTATCTTATCACATAGTCAAAACACTAACTGAATATGTATTAAGTAATGTAGATTTAGTCTGCATTATACCTCTACAATGCCAAAATAATAATTCCATTAAAAAAAAGTCTCTTGGGGCACCTGGGTGGCTCAGTCGGTTAAGAGGCCGACTTCAGCTCAGGTCATGATCTCGCGGTCTGTGAGTTCGAGCCCCGCGTCAGGCTCTGTGCTGACAGCTCAGAGCCTGGAGCCTGCTTCTGATTCTGTGTCTCCCTCTCTCTCTGCCCCTCCCCCGTTCATGCTCTGTCTCTCTCTGTCTCAAAAATAAATAAATGTTTAAAAAAAAAAAGTCTCAAGTAGTGTCCATCAAATAGGATGAAAGTTTAATTTATTGGGTCACATTATTTGATTTTATGTTTAGGAAATTATTTTATCATTTTTTAACTTGTTTAGCTATATATTTGAACTACATACCAATATATATAATTGTGAATAATGGAATGTTGTGTTATAGATTTTAGGTTGTAATTTTGAACACAGATGTTTTTTCCTACAGAAAATAAGCCCTATATATTACATTTGGTTGCTAGAAGAGTCTTGAGAATCTTATCTAAAATAAACGTACTTAAAATCACTTGGATTACCAATAACAACACCGACATCAAACTGTCACTTCTGATAGCACTTGACTCTGACAAAAATTTGCCCTGGATTTGAGGAGCCAATCCCCTTTGCAGAAAGTGCACGCTGAATTATGATCTCTCATGCAATCTCACTTGACAAGAAAGAAAACTGAGTCCTAGAGAGGTAAGCCTTACTTAAGAGAACTAGTTAATAGTGACAAAAACTTAAGTTTGTCAGCTTCTAGTATAGTCCTTTTGCTATCATATGAAATAGTTAGGACTACCTGATCTTAGATACATGGGAACATTTTTGGTACATTTCGAGTGGTAAAAATCATGATTTTCCTTGGTAATATAAACTACCTATAGGGTCAGAGTATAACAAAGCTGTATGCTAATTAACAAAATATTTCTTTGGAAACATTCATTTATTGCCTGTTTTGTGCCCGGCTATGTGAAGGATAGCAAGACAAGAGCCTCTCTTACGCGGTCTAGTGGAAAAATCACTGTCTTGAGATTTGATAAAAAATAAAGAAAACTGCATTAAATACCTACTGCATACACTACATCAAAAAAGATGTTTTTTTATCACTAATTTTGTACACAGAGGTAAAATATGTATTCATATGCGGCCCATTTACAATAGCCAAGATAGAGAAGCAACCTAAGTATCCATTAGTACGTGAATGGATAAAGGTAATGTGATATCCTGGCATATATACATATATCACATCTCCTTTATCCATTCATCTATTAATGGATACTTAGGTTGCTTTCTAAGTGTCATATATATATATATATATATATATATATATATATATATATTATTGCATATATATGTGTCATTGCATATATATATATATATATGATGCATATATCATGATATATCATTGCATATATATGAGTATACACACATATATATGCAATAAAATATTAGCCATAAAAAGAAGGAAATCTTGTCATTGTGACAGCAGATGCTGTCTAGGATGGATCTTCAGGGTATTGGACCAAGTGCAATATGTCAGCAAGAGAAAGACGAATGATTTCCCTTACATGTGGAATTTCAACAACAAAACAAGTGAGCAAAGAAAAGAGAAATAAACTCAAACATACAGAGAATAAACTGGTGGTTGCCAGAAGAGAGGAGGGGTGGGTGGGTGAAAGAGGTAAAGGGGATTGAGAGGTGCCAACTTTCAGTTATAAAAGGAATAAGTCACAGGGAGAGAAAATACAGCATAGGTGATACAGTCAATAATATTACAATAACTGTGTATGGTGACAGATGGCAAGACGACTTACCATGGTGATCATTTCACAATGTAGATAGATGTCAAATCACTCTGTTGTACACCTGAAACGAATATTGTTTGTCAACTATGATACAAAAAGCTAAAATACATTTCCAAATGTGATTTCTTTCTCTTCTTCTTATATCCTGTTCCTTATTTGGACCTGACTTGTAAAATAATGAAATAGAATGGTTTTCTTCCTTTATCTAGCTCTGTTGACCATTTTATGTCTGGCAAAATGGCATAGATGATCTGGTACTGCAGGATAACATTTTAAAACAAGCAGGAATATTTGGTCAGTCATATTAGGTTATTCTTCTCCTTTGGCATATTGAATCATTGCCTCTTTTGCAATATATAAAAATTTTAAATCGACTCAATTCCAGCAACCATCTGCCAACTCCCCTCTGGGATTTTCCTTTAGTAGGAAAAACAAAAACAAAACACACACACACACACACACACACACACACACACAAAAACCCAACAACAAAATAGGGAATCATTTGGAAATGGGAAACAGAAAAGACTTATATTCTCAGCTGAACCCAAACTGACTTTGGAATAAGTGCTCTGGGAAAAAAGAGTTTTAAAAAATCAGTTACTCTTCTCTCACTGATGCTGGATAAACTGGGAAAATCATCAGGATCATATCCTAATGTTATACTAATTTTAAAAAGACATATATAATGATAATAGTATCTTTTAAGTTATTCACTTAGATATTTTTCAAACTCCACCAAGAACAAATGACTGTTAAAATAAATGCTTAGCTATATTCAGTGTTAAAATCTTCACTTTAGTAGTGTTCTTCTAGTATATTTATTCTCCCCCAACGACAACTGTGAATTTATGTTAACTTAAAAAATTTAGTGGTATTTCTATAGGCATCAACTGACTTGTCCATATTAATTAACTGAATCCTTTTTAATCAGGCACAAATGAGTTATTTAAATTAACCATAAACTGTTGAGAAAAGAAACAATGCAATTAGAACGCAAAACTAGATTGATTCCCCTGCCCCCAATTGTCAACTAAAATTTAACTTGGATGGGAACCAGAACGCGCTTGACATAAGAGGTATGGAATTATGATTTGATTGTCTTAATTTTAGTATTTAAATATGTTTGGAAAATGGATTATTTACCTTCTGCCTATAGTTAGTAGCTCCTGTTCTGTTAAGTCCCCAAACAGAACCCCAGAATAGCCTGTTCTTCAAATAAGAAGATCACCACCCTGCAAAGTGATTAGTAATGCCTAGAATGCAGCAGGGGTCCTGACTAATACAGAGATAATGTTTATAGGTGGTTTAAGGCAGGTGTTTCACATGGCTTAGAATGGATAAAACCTGATGAGGATTGTGCACCTTTTTAAAAAACACTTATTTTCTAGTTAACATACGGTGTAGTCTTGGCTTTGGGAGTAGGACCCAGTGATTCATGTATTAAATTTGACACCCAGTGTTCATCCTGAAAAGTGCCCTCCTTAATACTCGTCACCCACTTAACCCCCTCCCCCACCACCCATCCACCCTCTCCAGCAACCCTCAGTTTGTTCTCTGTATTTAAGAGACTCTTATGGTTTGCCTCCCACTGTTTTTATCTTATTTTGCCTTACCTTCCTGTATGTTCATCTGTTGATTTTCTCAAATTCCACATATGAGTGAAATCATATGATATCTGTCTTTGACTGACCTATTTGTACACATTTTGACATGGAACAGTTAAGAATTGGTGGGCACAGCCAGGAGAAAGTTTTAAAAAACACGTTGAGAATTAAACAGTCCTTGGAAAAGCCCAGCCAACCATTCTATTCTACAAAGAGGTGATTATTCGCATGGAATCTAGTTGAATAGGTTAGGTAAATAGATTTTCAGAAAGTTCCTGAAACCAACAATAAAGTTATTTGTAATTTTGTCTTCCAGGGAGAGATGGTTCTTGAATAATAATAGTAAGTATATTACTATTTGAAATAGTAATACTAAATGAAATACACACAGAAGCATTGTGTCTGTATATAGATTCTGTTCTCAAGTAATTATTGCCATAAATATTTTTACAATATCGATCAGTAAACCTGAAACTCTGTTTTCTAATTAGCTGATTACTATGTAATAGTTGTCATTACTAATAAAGATTATCTAATAGGATTTATACCAGATATGTGCCCTGAGCCATGTTTACCAAATGAAAGTCTGAGAGTAAGCCTGTTACCATTCGTTATGGTTCTACATATAGATAAAGATTTACATATGCCTTTGGAGGAACAATGTGATCAGATTCTTCACAAGCCAAAGAATGCAAGGTTTTCACCAGCCCATTAGAGTCTTTTAGTCTGTACGGGCACCTGGGTTGCTTAGTCCATAAGTGGCCAAGGGGCCAACTTCAGCTCAGGTCATAATCTCACAGTTCATGAGTTCAAAACCCTCATTGGGCTCTCTGCTGTCAGCACAGGGCCTGCTTTGGATTATCTGTCCCCTCACTCTCTCCTCCCCTGCTTGCACTCTCTCTGTCTCTGTCCCTGTCTCTCTCTCTCAAAAGTAAATAAACATAAAAAAAATCTTTTAGTCTGTAGAAAATTAAAAATGAAGCGTTTTCCTTGTTCATGGCTTAAAAAATAACATGATGTTCTTTTCCCCAGGCTAAAAAACGTGAAGACAGGTAGGTGGCAGGATAAGGAGTGGGAATAATAAAAAACCTCCAGTTTTTACTTTAAGTGGGGAGCGGCAGTGTTTCAGCAAGCCTGAGACGTAATGTTATGTACTCCACTACCTGTAGCAACTTGGACGTGTTTGTCTAAAGGGTGATAGATAGCGGTGACCCCTTCTTTTCTCTCCTGCTATCTGCTCATAGTTATAGTGATGTATTAGGTTTTCCTTGGCATAGCAAAAGCTTTCAAAAACCTACTTGCTTTTTTTTTTTTTTTTGTCAGGGTTTGAGTGCCTTTACAAAACAAAACAAAAAAATCTCTCCTATTTATCTTCCTGCAGTTTGAATTGCCTAGTGCTTTCCAGTTTCTGTGGCCTGCTCCTGACTGCATGGGCAGGGAGAACAGTGCGTTCAAATCTTATTAATATTTTTTACTTCCATTATGATCTCAAGTGTCCAGCCAGAGTATAAAGTAAGCCAGTGTGCCCCCATGTTTAGTTTCAGTATCCAAGACTTACCTCAGTCTCTTGCTCTGTGTATGTGGGTGCAGTCACTTTGAAACTTGGAGCTCCAATTTCCAAGAGTGACTATGAAGGTAGAAAATAATTCGAGTATGGAAAAAGTGAATAAACCCACAACGCCGTTCATTCATTCACTCATTTATTTTTTTAACATTCTGTAACAGAATTAACTGCACTCCGACCCTGGAAGAGCAGAAAGTGAAGCTCACCCCCAAGTTGAATTCCTTACGAAAAAGAAAGAATTGTAGGATTTTATTCCATTTTCCAATCGATAACCTTCTTCACTTCTGTTACATTTTATGTAATGAAGTATTTCTATTTATTTCTAGTGCACAAAAGCATTGCTACTGGGTATTTTCCCCCCTTTTTAGATACAATGAGATGGAAACAGCTTAGCTGGGTTGGAAAAGCTTGTAGTTCAAAATGTCTACATTTCAGTCCCAGCTCTGTACTTATCAGATACGTGAGATCAAGCAAGTTATGTATCTACTTTGAGATTGCATTTTCTCATATGGCAGCTGGAATAGTTGTATCTGCTTAATTGAGTGCTTATGAGGCTCAAATGAGGCCGGCTGGTACTGTTCCTTCAGTCTTGTGGATCTGATCTCTTAACCACGTCTCCACTATAGTCGGTACTCAATTAAGGGTGAACAGACAGAACATGTACTGCCTGCAATCCACAGAAGCTTTCCCAAGGCAGATATGTTGAATATCAAAGGCACGGGGTTTCAAAGTTTGTATCTTGTGTTTCTCACGTGTAAGTGGTAGGGAAAGTGAAGTCCATAGAAATCAAGATGCTTACTCAGAAGAATTCACGTGGTCAGTGGCCCATCTAGGATCAGAATTTACCTCCTGATGTCTAGGCTGGTGCCATTTATATTAACCATATGACTGTGTAATCCATGGAAACTGGCTCTTATGTGGAGTGTCATTACAATTGCACTGAAAAAAAATGTTTGAGAAAAACATTTCTCTCATCGCTTAGTAAATTCACTGGTTGGAAGGGTCAATATTCATTCTGTAGTACGACACATTAATGTTAATCAAAGTATTACAGATAATGAAGATTCTACATACACGTTGGTGTATTGACTGATCTACACAACCCTCATTTACTAAGTACTTGAGTATCAGCCGCGAGTGTAGTTATAACAACACTGTGACTGGCTCAGGGAACATCCAGAAGAAATCACAAGCCCTCTAGTGAAGAGATGTAAAAACAAGTGACTTCACATCCTAGTAAGGGTTTTAAAAGGAGGGAGGGGGTTTTAGGGGACAGACGTCAGATTGTCAAAGAGAAGTAGGAATCTTCCAGATGGATGCGGCAAAGGACAACCTCAGTTAAGTTAGAAGGAGTAGGTAGCAGAGGCCAAGACAGAAGAATGCATCAATATAAAATTGTGAATAAACAAAGTAACTTTGGTTGACTGGAGCTTAGTCTTTAAAGGAACCATCAGTGGGATACAAAGCTGACTGAATGATCAGGGGCAGATCCTGGGAGCTCTTAACATTCCGTGGTGAGTTTGGCCTTTACTAGGTAGCTTTTTATTTCAACATACTATTCCAACAGTTAGGTTGTGGAAAATAACCATCAAGTTGTCTAACAGGAATTGGGAACATTTACATGATAGTTGTTAATGTATCCAGCAAATATTTATAATGCACTTGCTTGGGAATTGGGAAGAAATCCCTCTGTAACTGATAGGGCCCAGAGGGAAATGTTATTAGTCTGAGGACAGCGAAAGAGCCCCTGAGAAATCAATCTTTGACCAAAGCGATCCCCATTAGTGCCCAGAAGGAAAACTTACCAAAGAAACATTTAAACATGATGGAAGTGGGCATTTTCCAATGAGAACTATGCAAGACTCCCTGTTTTTCACTTGGTCAGACATAGGAGTAGAAAGATTTCATGTATTCTCTTTGGGTTGGTGGAAAGGGGATATTCTTGGTACATATTGTTCCCTCAGGGTGTCAACAGTGACCCAGCAGTCATAAACTGACCATAACATCCAAACATGTGTAAAATGGCCCCGGTATTGTCACACTCCCTTACATCTGCAGTGCAGCATGGATTTTCCTCTCTGTTTTCCACTCTGCAGAGAAGATTATAAAAACCAATTTCCTGTCATTATTTAAATTAATATTATCTTCTAGTATGTGGCTGAAAGTGGTGCCCAGGAGTTTGTTGCCTAAGGAGAGAAGGAAAGACATTTGAAAATTAATGACATCATTGTTTAGTAGAAAGGTAACTGAAAAGCAAAGTTGTTTACATAAAAATGGGCATTTTAAGGGAAGAAAAACATTAAGTAGTAATAAAAACAGAGATGCATCTGTTCTTTATTTCTCCTTTTGAATGTGTTCTCCCCACCAATTTCAACAAAGAAGAGAAAATTTTCAAGTATGTTTATTCCCCCTTAAACAGGACTTTAACTGGCAGTATGTAGAAATACTAACAAAGAGAAAACAACAACAGTGGGGCTTTAAAAAATGGGTAGAAACCAGAAATGGTTGCCTAAGTGGTCTGTCTTTTCAAGTCTGGTTTTAGATAATGATGAGAAGAAAAACTCCTGTAAACCTTCTTGAGTTTCACATGCACATTTAGAACACTTCATAGGAGGGGACAGTATATAATCAGGCTGTTTCACATACAGATTTTTTTTAACGTTTATTTATTTTGAAAGAGAGAGAGAGAGAGTGTGTGTGTGTGTGTGTGTGTGTGTATGCACACGTGCAGGGGAGGGGCAGAGAGAGAGGGAGAGAGAGAGAAAGCAAAGCAGGTTCTGCACCGTCAGCGTAGAGACCGACATGAGGCTCTATCTCACAAATACCGTCAGATCGTGACCTGAGCTGAAACCAAGAGTTGGACGCTTAACCGACTGCCCCATGTTTCACATATAGATTAAATAGTAACTACCTTACTGATGTGAAAATCACATTTAATCTAGAATTTTTTTTCAGTAAATCTTTCAAAATTGTATCGTTTCGAATGTGTTAGGACCTTCCTTTCTCAGTCTTATCTGGGCACAGTAACTACAAAGAAATAATACTAGGCTAGTGATCTTGGTTTTTGCTCTCTTGCTCTGTCTCTGGATCCATTGGAGCAACCTCTACTCCCATGAGTGTCTTCCCAGTTCTAGCAGTTGTGTCATACAAACCTTTTGTATCACCAGGGGTACACTGCTGGGTATTTTGAGCTTGGGATTGCAGAAAGCCAGAGGCTGTCCCAGTCTCACTCAATGGAATGGAGAAGGGGTAATGACTTCTTCTCCCCACAAAATGCTCCAGCCTCAGTAGTCAGGACACCAGACCCATACTTCTTTTTCTGACACTACAAGCTTCATCTCTCTGATTGTAGACACTTTCTGGGAAAATCTCCATAGAGTTGACCTAAGGATGACACAAGGTCATATGGTAAAGCAATCTTTAAAATTGCACATTTGTTTATTTCTCAGGTAGGCTCAGATAGTCCACTCCCAGGGATCGGGAGTAGAGAGGGCTTGACAGTTAATTGAAAGCAGAGTCAAGTTTTTGATTGCCTAGAGATTAGAAGAGAACCAGTGAGTCCACAGAAAAGAGTTCACATGCACATCTTTTGTTTTACTCTTAGGATCAGAGGACCTGCATGGCTTTTGGGGGAAAGAGTGGGTCCATCAGATTTCTCCATCCCGGAATTGGTAGAGCTCCAGGCATGTGCTCCTGCCTCTGCCAAAGTTTTAGTCCTGCTCCAATGCAGGAGCTGAAGAAGCCTGGCAACATGATTGCCTTCCTTCTGTGAACCAGAAACATCTATGGTTTTCTAAGTGTGAGCCTTCCTGCGTTTCTTGGCTACATAAAGCAGTGGCTCATGTTAACAAGACTGAGATTGAGTCATTGTAAAAGCACCTTTGTCCTTGTAATGCCTATCAGAGCCAGACAGCGCCCAGATGGACTTTCTGAAGCATGGTACCATGCAGTCGTTGATGTATGGGCTTTCAACATGGAGGTTTATGTGAAAAATTCTCAAACCTGTTTGTATTATTGTGCAAGAGGGAAGGAAAAGGGAGGGAGTAGAAAGGTCAAAGTTGCAAATAAATGAGTAAATGACTAACTTGTCAGTTGTGATTTTGATTTCTGCCAGTTTGGCTAATGTCTCAACTTTGGAAAACACTCAGTGGAAACTCTTTTTTTCTCCTTTTTTAATCAGTCAGGAGAAATGAAAGAAGAGGAAATAGTTATCTACAAAGTGTAAAGCACATTTTCCTTGGTGCTGAATTTTCGTCTGGAATGAATTTTTATGACCACATTATAAACCTCTGAAAATAGAGTTTAGTGGAAGTGCCGAAACTGCCTTAAATATATTTTACTGGCAAATGTGCTCCTGGAATGATTTTTGTAAAGGTAAAGGTATTAATTTTATGCAATCCATATGTATGTGTGTTTTAAAACATTTGAAGGGTTACTTATTTTCAGCATAACTAGCACATAATCAAAGATGGAACAGAATGATTTGAAGAGTTTTTTCAAGAAGAAATTACACATGCTGTCTGTCAAAGGTCCTGCATAATTCATTTTATTCTAATACCATGGTGCATTTAGCTCCTTACGATGTAAGCACCGGGGAAGATAGATCAGTCTGGTATGATTCCAGAATTTCCTCCTTAGAGACCAATACCCATTTCATTTCTGATGAGAGTATTCAATCAAAGTATGAAAAAAAAGTCTCTTTTCCCATCAGGGTGTTTGCAGTTATAAGTCCAACAATTGATTTGAGAATTTAAAAACAACAAAAATGGATTTTTCTACTAAACCATATCATCCTTATTGAGTGATATTTGAAAGAATAATAAAAAGTTATGATGTGTATATATATACAGTATTTTAGCACAAGACTCTTTGCAGAAAATTCTTAGAATAAAGTTTAATTAAAGTTTGAAAGAAAATCGTATCTCCCATAATAGACATCAGATTTGCCTCCATTTTAGGGTGGTTTAGACTGATTTGGCCATGTTGCTATGGGGAAAAAACTTCCAGTCTTGCAATTTCTCTTGGCGCCGAGGCAAGAAATACCAACTGAGAAAAAGTATAGGCCAGAAGGAAATCATAAACAATTTTTGTAGGAACTTTTAATGCAAATGTTGATGCAAAAAGAAAGAAGGAAAAAGATAAAAAGGCACATCCACTGTTTAAATAGATTATGGGTAAAGTGTTTAAGTGGAAAATTATTGGAAAAAGAAAAGTGAACTCTTTTTTCAATATTTATTATTTTGAGAGAGAGTACAAGCAGGGGAGGGGCACAGAGAGAGAGAGAGAGAGAGAGAGAGAGAGAATCCCAAGCAGGATCCACACCGTCAGGGCAGAGTCCAACATGGGGCTTGAAATCACAAACTGTGAGATCATGACCTGAGCTGAAATCGAGAATCAGATGCTCAACTGACTGAGTCACCCAGGCTCCCTGAAAAGTGAACTTTTTTTGATAGAAGTCTCGTGTAGACTATGGTCTCGGTGACTCTACCCTTGTCATCCACACCGCACTGTGTTCTGTATTTGTTTTGGGCATCACAGTTGACAAGATGACATAAAGGGATCTGTTGAAGGAGAGTCACTCAGTCGGGTCCTCTTACTTAAGATAGTAGCTGAGGACCTATGGAAACAAGCTTCCAGAAGCTCATGAAATGACTTCATGTATTAGTGAACACAGGGTTTATTCTGGGTGGTTCTGAGGAGGAAGTATGAGTACCACTGGTTCTAGGTAAGCCAGGTGGATTTTTCTTCAAAGCAATGAAGAAGTGTTGGATAGTTAGAGCTCTTGGAAGCTGGAGTAGGTCACCTCATGTACTGTGTTCCTTTTTCTGTCACAGGAGAGTTAAAGGAGAAGCTGAGGGATTTAGTAAGAATTAAGGAATCCTGTGGAGTGTTAAATCAAATACTATTTTAGAGTCTGACTGTGACAACTAAGGTATCTTTGAGGTAGCTGTGTTTGCAGAGCCCTCCTTTACCTGCAAGAGTACGTTGGTAGACTCTGTCAATCCTGAACCATTGCCCCTTCTGGACGAAGTGCTCAAGCCTTGGACATGGCTGAACAGGTCCGTGGAGTAGAAGAAAGTAGGTGTAATGCCTTTTGCAGAAAAATCACTTAAGGAAACCCAAAGTATGCATGCACCTCAACTTCTACCCTACTCTTCTTCGGGAGAAAAGAGAACATTGAGGCAAGACAAAATGGGAAGAAAAGAAATGTTATTGCTGCTTACACTAAGGGGTATTTGAGTACTAGGGATATCTAGGTTACTAGCTCAAACTGTTTTAGTTATGGCTTAAGGCTCTGGGTGTCAATCTTACCAGTTGTAAGCCTGAGGCTCAGTAGATTTTCAACTCACCTCTGACCTGGGGTGCTCACTGGTGCATGGACAATGAGTTTCCAGAAACAATTTGTCCTTTTGATGAACAGGGTTGGTATGACAATTCGGTGTAATAATGGAGATGTTGGCTTGTTGTAGCCTCTT
Organism: Panthera uncia; assembly: GCF_023721935.1. Taxonomy (NCBI): domain Eukaryota; kingdom Metazoa; phylum Chordata; class Mammalia; order Carnivora; family Felidae; genus Panthera; species Panthera uncia. The sequence goes on along the minus strand of NW_026057577.1, from coordinate 13,301,722 downwards.
TATACATTCTGTTTTTGTTCTTATAAAAATTATAATTACTCAGCTCCAGAAGCTGTAAGCAAGTATCTCCCTTTTACAGTGGATATCAACATTAACTGCACCTTCTATTAACCTGGGTGCTTTTTACTTTTTTTTTTCATGGATCTATAAATTTTTTACTACTTGAGAGCTCTCTGAAAGGATATGCAGAGAGATTTCTTGATCCTGTGTATCCAAAGTCAAAGTCTTTACTGTACTCTCTTTGAAATGTGTTATTCTCTTTGGTATAGCCTGCAGATGTGAGCTTTCTTAGGGATGCTGAGACCCAAGATTCATCCATCACCTTCACCAGTATTTCAATCTGCATCTCTCTCTCTTCCTAAAAAGTTACCTTAGGTATACCTGGGTGGCTCAGTTGGTTAAGCATCCCACTTTGGCTCAGGTCATGATCTCACCGTCCCTGAGTTCAAGCCCTGTGTCGGGCTCTGTGCTGACAGCTCGAAGCCTGGAGCCTGCTTCTGATTCTGTGTCTCTCTCTCTCTGCCCATCCCCTGCTCATGCTCTGTTGCTCTCTGTCAAAAATAAACATATTAAAATTAATATGATTAAAATTTTAATTAAATAGATAAATAAAATGTTACATCAATCTGATCAATTGATATGACAACAATCAGTTGATGGTATTACTTTAGGCAGTAAAACCATTTTAAACTCTCTTTATTCCTTTCATTCCTGTGTAAAAAAGAGTGGTCCTGTAGTTGGTGGAGAAGAGCATACATTCACAAGTGAATATGAATAAAACTTTGTGTTTCCCACTATTTTTTTTTTTAGTTCTGAAAGGTGCCTACCAGTAAGGTAGTTATAATTTTGAATTATATTGACAAAAAGAAACTTAACAATGACAAGTCTTAGGAAGATTCTATTATTTGAATTTCTCACAACAACCATTTTTTCCCTTAGAAAATTACATTGGTTAACTGTTAAAGCCAATAGCTTTATTTTGGTCATCTTGTTTCTAGTCAGCTAGGGAATAGTTTCTTTTTTCTCCTGAGGTAAAATTGGTATATGACATGACATAACTTTCAATTGTATAACACTGTAATTGACTATTTGTGTGCACTACAAAGTGTGCTTATCTTCCATTACTGTATAATTAAGTCCCTTCACCCATTTAAAACTTTTTGATTTTGGGTCCTGCTCTATACCAGTAAAATAAGAATCTCTGGAGATGGAGTCCCATGCATTAGTATTCATTTCTCTGGATGATTCTCACATATGATACCAAGATTCATTATACTGTGTCATTGGATGTACCACAAATAAAGCTAAATACCTAGTGGGAGAAAAAAGACTATTTGATTTAATGTGAAATTGGCCAGAAATAGCTGATCACTAATTTATGTCAGTACAAGAAATAAATACGAGGAACAAGCAATCAGAGGGATTTCCTTGTTCCCTGTCTTCCTGGGATATATACATTCAGAAGTGAACCCCAATGGTGACTTTCCTGAACTGAACATAATACCGCAAAGTAGAATGTTCCAATAAATGAGATCAACACTACTGGAATTAGTAATAGATTGGGTTAGTTTGTGATTTGGGCCAAGAGAAGATGTTTCCTATGAAGTATAATTCTCCTAAAAATATATAAAATATCAACATAAAAATACTTGATAGTATGTCATAAGGGATTCCGAGGAAGGTGACAACTTCTCTCAAGGCATTCAGTATTTGTCACATCACCTGGCCCCCTAATAATCAAAAGCCATTGTAATATGACAATGCATTGGCTCATTCAAAAGAAACGTTAGTATGAGAAGAGATGCGATCCTAATACAGCCAGAAATGGGTATGTTTGGTATATACTGTAAGACAATATAGAATTTATTAAAAACCAACTAGGGTATCAATAACAAATCAGTCCCTATTGGAAAAACAGGTGACAACGTATGGCAGTATGGCTGATAATTAGACTATTTCATTGTCATATGACGCATGTCCCTATGTCAGAATTGTGATGTTCTTTCACAAGTTAGAAAGTTACCTTTCTTCTGAGCCTGCATCAGTGTGCACCCCTGCAAATCCACTCCCCCAAATAATAGGGCTTGCTACCAGACATGGGTAATGAGGAATAGGGATTTTGTGGTTTGCAGCAGGCTCCCTGTGGAATTTCTTTGAACTACAGAAACCCTGCTACTTGCTGTCTTTCTTGTTTTTACCAGTTGAGCACAAATGCTGCCTTTCAATGCAACTACATGTTCAAAGCACAACATAAAATTGTGTTAGTTTAAAGGACTCATTAATTTCCTTTGTACTCCAAATCCTCCGCGTTAACAAATGCAATATGCTGATTCTATATTCAAACTTATTCCATTTTGGCTGCTATTAACTTCAAAGGAAATCTGAAAAAAAGTGTAAGAGTATTAAATTCCTGTGTTGAAAAATTAATACATTACTGACAACTGACCCACTTTTCAGTTCCTCTATTTTATGAAATTTTAAAGTTTTTCTATTTGTAAGACAGATCTGTGCTTAAACTTGTAACAGAGTATTGCTTCCTTAAAGATTAAATCTCCTGCCCTATCAAGTCAGTGTTGTTCTGTCAAAGCTTGCATGCGGCATAGTTGTTTTAATATCTCCCTCAGAACTTTGCCATTCTGTTTGTGTGTGTGTGTGTGTGTGTGTGTGTGTGTGTGTGTATTAAGAATACAGATATTTCATATCTAAAATGATAAACTAGAAACAATAGTTAAGGAAAAAGGACATTGTTTATATTGCTGGTCTTAAAAATTATCCATTACTTTAACAAATTTTAATGTTTATTTTGAGAGAGTGGGAGAGACAGAGAGAGAGAGAGAGGAGAGGGAGAGGGAGAAGGAATCCCAAGCAGGTTCTGCACTGTCAGCACAGAGCCCAATGTGGGTCTCCATCTCATGAACTGTGAGATCATGACCCAAGCTGAAACAAGCAGTCAGACACCTAACCCAGTGAACCACCCAGACACCTCAAATTATCCATTACTTTAAATAATTTTTACCATTCACCTTATTGGGAATTGTCAATATGTGCGCATATTAAGACTCAACTAATATAATTTAAATATTAAAAATGAATAAATACGTGTGTAATCCAGTATTATCGCTTAGTGATGGGATTCACTAGGTTATCAATTTAGTAAAACAAATCCAAATAGTTGGCCCTAAATTAGTACCCTTCTAATGAATAAATTAACAAATTTTCCCTGTGATGATGAACTAAGTTTGGTCTTTTACACTGACAAATGCTAAGCAGGATAAAAGGAAATGCAGTTGCTAGGTGATATCAATAATTCATTCATTTGATACTAAGCAGAAAGTTTAAATCCCAAGATGATATGACAATTTCTGAAGAATATCTATATCCAGCATAAAGGCGATTTCAATTTCTTAGGATATCTTTCTTCTGTATGAATATAAAAGAACTATATTTTCTATAAAATGAGTTTTAAAAATCTGTTTTCTAGTTTGCTCTTTTAATTTATCATTTTGGTTCTACATTTGTCTAAACAAAGCAAAAACATATGAAGGGAAAAACTCAAATTATTACAACAGTTTTTCATATTGCTACCAGCAGAGCTGAAGCTCATGATTGTGTTTTCAGAATTATTTAACTTGAAAATTGGTACATCTTTCCTAACTCCAAGTTTCTAGATGATTACATTTGGGGGGAGGGGGGAGGGATAGAAATGCTATGAAATTTGAAAGGTTTTTCACCTTAACAACAATGGAGAGTGATGGGAATTGAGGAGGGCACGTGTTCGGATGAGCACTGGCTGTTGTATGGAAACCAATTTGACAATAAATTTCATATTAAAAAACAAAACAAAAAATCCAAAACCAACCAACCAAACAAAAAAAACCCCACAACAGTGGAGACTTTGTGCTGATGGTTCAGAAGGCTGGTAAAGCCACATCCTTTACTGGGTTTCAGGGATACTTCCCTTGGGAGCTCTTTCTGCATTAATAATATGGTATATCTTACCATTAAATCAGAGAGTAGAATCTAGCAAAAATTTTACATTAGACCTTAATGGTATTTTTACTTCATGTCTTGCCCTGTTACTTTCTGAATAACTATTACCTGTGAAGGTAGAAATGGATGACTCTTACTCTTGGAGAACAATATGGGGGGTCCGCAAAAACTTCAAAATAGAACTACCCTATGACCCAGCATTTGCACTACTAGGTGTTTACCCAAAGTATACAAAAATACTGATTTGAAAGGGTACATGAACCCCAGTGTTTAAGACAGCATTATCAACAATAGCCAAATTACAGAAATAGCCCAAATGGCCATTGATGGATGAATGAATAGAGAAGATGTGGTATATATATATATAATGGAGTATTACTCAGCAATCAAAAAGAATGAAATTTTGCCATTTGCAATGATGTGGATGGAGCTAGAGAGTATTAAGCTAATCAAAATAAGTCAGAGAAAGACAAATACCATATGATTTCACTCTTATGTGAAGTTTAAGAAACCAAACAGAACAACATAGGGGAAGGGAAGGAAAAATTGGAGGAAAAAACACAGAGGGAGTCAAACCATAAGAGACTTAAATACAGAGAACAAACTGAGGGTTTATGGAGGGAGGTGGGCAAGAGGGGTGGACTAAATAGGTGATGGCATTAAAGAGGGCACTTTTTGGGATGCCCACTGGGTGTTCTATGTAAGTGATGAATCACTAAATTCTACACACAAAACCAATTTTACCCTGTATGTTAACTAACAAGAATCTACTAAAAACTTGACATTAAAAAAATGGATGGCTCTTTTTGTTCTATTTATATTGCTTTATCATGACTTTTTTCTCCCTATCAACGTAAAAGCACATGTAGTCAAAGAAAAGGTATGAGATTGAATATAATTAAAGAATTTATGAAGTGCTTAACATAGCAGACATTCAAAACACAGTAAAGAGATACAACAAACCTGGTCTGGTGAACTGAAAAATACTGGGGTCATGTGTAGACCTCATGCTTCTTTAATGGCAAAATAAGTGTTTACCTCCAAGAAATAATTTTCATGTAGAAATGACAGCCACCCAGGTGGCTCAGTCAGTTGAATGTCCAACTTTGGTTCAGGTCATGATTTCGCAGTTCCTGAGTTCAAGCTTCACATCAGGCTTTCTGCTGGCAGCACAAAGCCTGCTTTGTATGCTCTGTCTGCCTCTCTCTCTCTCTCTCTGCACCTCGCTCTCTTATGCCCTCTCTCTCAAAAATAACACTTAAAAAAAAAAAAAGAAAGAAATGACAGCCTTGAGTTGCCAGACCTGCTAATTTTTCTTTCTTTCTTTTTTTTCTTAATGTCTGTTTATTTTTGAAGAAGACAGAGACAGAGCATGAGCGAGGTAGGAGCAAAGAGAGAGGGAGACACAGAATCTAAAGCAGGCTCCAGGCTCCAAACTGTCAGCACAGAGCGCAACGTTGGGCTCAAACCCACAAACTGGGAGATCATGACCTGAGCCCAAGTCAGACCCTCAACTGACTGAGCCACCCAGGCGTCACCTTTTTACTTAACATTTTTTTTTGAATTTTATTTATTTTTGAAAGAAAGAGAGACAGATAGTGGGGGAAGAGCAGAGAGAGAGGGGGACTGAACCTGTTAATTTTTCAAGAGAAGCCCATGTGCTGGTGTTTTATGTAAAATCTCCCAACATTTATATTTTAGCTTAATTTTTAAAAGTTCAGGTTAAATTTTTTTCTGTGGGCAGGATTTGGCTTGGAGCATGTAAACTTCCTCTAGAAACAAAGAAATGCCCATCAGTGAAGATGATTCTCGTATATGTTAGAATACAGAGTGAGAGCTGACATCTCTGTATAAGTTTCTTTTTTTCCTCCTTAGAGCCTGAGTGTATCTTGGAAGTAGCATGACTAGGTCTTGCCATCATCCAATGTGGTCCATGGCCATATTCTTAGCAGCTGTACGAATCTCATCACGTTCTTTAAAGTTTCGTACCCTTAATTTGTTCACGCAAATGAGACTAAGGATGCAGCTAGATAATGTATCAATCGTCAGAATCGCATAGTTTCTTGCATTTATTTATTTAAAAGATGACCTTAAAAATGTTTGTTTATTTCTGAGAGAGAGAGCATGCACACAAGCAGGGGAGGGGCAGAAAGAGAGGGAGACACAGAATTTGAAGCAGGCTCTAGGCTCATAGCTGTCAGCACAGAGCCTGACGCGGAGCTTGAACCCATGAACCATGAGATCATGACCTGAGCCTAAATTGGATGCCTGACTGGCTGAGCTACCCAGGCACCCCAGTTTCTTACATTTAACAACTTGTTTTAATTTTCATTTTGTGTTTTTGTTGTTTCCCATGAGTAACACCAAAGAATAAAGAGCTGTCTTCATTTGTACGTGATCACACAGGTTAAGTGCTGACTTGGACTTCTGAGTATCTCTTCTGTTGGACTCTGAGGACAACACCTCTTTCTGAGAGGTACTGATGTTTTGCAGTTAAAGCTCAAGTTAGGCTCACATTTTCTTTGTGCCACATTACATGCAGATAGCAGCTTTTAAACTTCTATATCTCTCTCTTGCTCCAGCAAGATGAACACCGATTTATGATCCCTAGGCCTAAGGAAGGATCTCTTGGGGCATTACCTAACCAGTTTTCCAGTTGTGTTTTAGAGGTAGTGACAACAGCATTGAAATTATGAATTCAGGAGCATTTAAAGGGGTTACCATTACCAGATTCTCATATTTCCAATGGTTTCTTCCAAATTCTTATTTGTCTCTCAGTAATACTTCAGTCTGCTCATAATGGTTTAGAACAGCTGGATTTAATGTGGGAACAGATTTCCCCTAACAGATTTTTCAACACAGTAGTCATTCAGTTAGTGGCTGGGAGTCATAAAGCTACATTGCAGCCTCTTCTCAAAAATTTGTAAGATATTTGAATTATTTGTGAAGAAATATTAGCATGTTATTTTCATCCCTCTCTTGAAATGGTTCTTGGTCTCCCTTCTCACCCCCACCCCACATTCCTGCCTTCCCTGACTCTTTATCTCAAGATTTTGATCATTTGTATTCCTTTTATTCTGCTGTTTCCTGGTTTCTTACCATCTTAATAATTCATGGAAAAGTGAAACAAAGTCTTACTCCCAATTTTAAATCAATCTTTAAAGATTCTAAAATTCTCTATAGGGAATTCAGCTCAGGGAATACTCCTCTGCCCAGCTGCCATGCCCAGAGATTGCCTAAATGTGACAAATGAAGGGTGCCTGGGTGGCTCAGTGGACTGAACATCCATCTGGCTCTTGGTTTCAGCTCGGGTCATGATCCAAGGGTTGTGAGATCCAGCCCTGCACTGGGCTTCACATTGAGCGTGGAGCCTGCTTAAGATTTTCTCTGCCCTTTTCCTCTACTTGTGTGTGCTCAATCTCTCTATAAACAAACAAACAAACAATTTAAATGACAAGTGAAACTAGCATCAGCAATGAGTAACAAAGGTCACTGCAGACTAGGTTACCTGGGTTCTGACAGAAGCCAAAGCCAAAGCTGGTTTCTCAGTCTCATGTCCACCATCAAGGTGGTGAAGGGAGGAAAGATTATCTCCTCACTTTGTCAACTCAAAGAAGCAGTAATAAATATGATTGGGTATAGTCTCAGAACACGGAGTAGATAGGTCGACCAGCTGGCAGATATTAAAAGGTCAGATACTTGATTTTCTCTTCTGTCTCTTCCATGAGAAAAGTTGGCAAGCAAGAATGACAATGGATTTAGGAATACCCGTCAGTTTATTAGCCCAAATGGAAAGTGATTATGGAGGAGATCAAGGAAGCATGAAGTGGGGCTACATGGATACCAAGGAATGGAGAAATATTTAGAGGTAAACTCTGTTTCAACTTGGCAAGAATAATGAGTTAAAGCAGATGATCTAGGATGCCTTATGGGTCTCTAACTTCAGAGACTGGACTGCTGGTCATGACAATCTGGAAATAGTGAATACTGTTTGGGGGTTCTAAAGGTTTGAGAGGGAGGAAGGATGAATTACATTATAATATGTTGAATATGAGATGTCTGTGACACTACATCCAGGCAGTGTCATTATTCAGGAAAGGCATAATAGATTTAAATTTCAGAAAAGAGGCTTAGGAGGATGTACAGTATGGAATTACCAGAAAAGAGCATGGACATGCCCACTATATGTGTGGAAAATGTTGCATTCTAGGGATCACAAACCTTAGAGGAGTTGATAAGAGGGAAGTTGATAAGTTGATAAAATGAAGGGAGGTGATAAGGAGAAAAAGAATAAGAGGTAAGGAGCCCATTGGTGTTACAGGGCTGCTATAGAGTGATAAGTTGACCTACAAGGAAACTGAGCAGTAGCCAGTGAGATGGAAAATTAATCACCACAAAATGCGGGCATAAACCCTCAGGAAAACATTTTACATTGAAGACCATGGACAGCACAGTGAATAAATAAATGAAAGCAATTAGGGACTTAGACAAGAGAAATTATAGAAGTAAAGGTAGTATAAATTCAGGGATTTGAGCAGTGGGTACAAAAACATATGATTACGAGAAAGAACTGGAAACTCAACGGAACTAAGAGAGATTTTTCATTTTCCTTTTTCACTTGATGGTGTGTGTGTGTGTGTGTGTGTATGTGTGTGTGTGTGTTAAGATGGGGACAACTTACCCGTGTTTACAGGGTGTGGGGATGGAAGATAAGGGAGACAGAAGAGAGAGAAAGCGTGAAGTTATAGGGGAGGAAAGAAGGAACCAAGAGCGAGTCTCAGAAGGGTGACTGAGCAGAGGTAGAAAAGTGGGTCCTGAAGCATAGAAGGTACTGACAAGAAGGGGGTTTGCAAGATGAGGGCAATGACCTGTGTTGGTGCAGGGCAAAGAATGTCTAAACTTGATTTCTTCATAAGTAGAAAAGAGTTTCTGCTGATTGGCTGAGCTTGAGGGGGTTCATGAAGAGTCGGAACAACTGATATGGGAAATGATAGAAGCTGCACAATGTGGTCATTTAAGGAGAAGGAGGAGTGATCCTAGAGATGGGGCATTTCTCTTATTTTGTATTAAAATAAAGGGAGGTGATAAGAAAAAGAATAAGAGGTAAGGAGCCCCTTGGTGTTGAAGAGTCGCTGTAGGGTGAAATGCTCACTAGCGGTGCTCAGACAATGGGCTTGCAAAAGCCTGGAGCTCCCACTCACCTGGTCTACAGGATCCTGAATTTCTCCTCTAAGATCCTGATCCATTCAGAGTCAGATCCTGACTCTGTTTGGGATGGTGATTTCCTGCCAAGTTCAAACTGCTTTGAGCCTCGGGTGCAATTTGAAAAGCTCATGACCAATAAAGGAAGGCCTTCAACAAGGAAAGAAATGGGAAAGCCATTTATATCGACAAATTGGTAACATTGCCCTCTAACATAGCCATTAACTAATTAGACACCATTTTAATGCAAGGAGTTTGTCTCGGTGTCTTTGCTCAGTTGGAACTGATGAAAAGTGCTTTTATTCTGTTTGCTTATAACTTGAGCAAGTTACCTTTGTTCTGGGGGCTCCACCGCATATTTCCGGCTCACTCATCTGTGGCTGAATTTAATGAGACCTACATCTTGCTGTGAAGTAGGTTGTGGCAATTATTGTGATGATTATTAAATCATTTTCCCCAGTCCTTTTAATCTTGGAAATGTTTAATTTTCCAAATCCCAAGTCATCTGGTAAAAGAAAAAGACTGCAAAAGCATCAACGCTCCCCTACCTTGGCCTAAAGTACAGGTTTTCCCTCCCATCTCCTTGATATTTACCGACATCCATTATGGAAATTAAAAAGCAGCAGTAACCCACATCATGAGGCACTTGCTGTTTGTTTGGAGATATGAGATTGAAAGTTGAGAAGGGAGACCAACACGAAACTTAAAGGTTGTCATGGCAAAATGGTGAGATGGCGTATAAGGATGATATTTTGGAAGTCTACAGTTTTATTTTTTGGAAATTCATGTATAAGTGTGTATATATATATGTGTGTGTGTATGCATGTGTGTAATATATTACATATATTATATCTCATATGTAATATACATAATTTTTATTATATATTTTACCATATATTATATATAAAATATATTTGTATTTATATTCTATAAATATATTTTATATATAATTTTATATTATGTATGTAATAGCATTTTTTTGCTGAACTCTGAAGATCCTTATTTTTGAGTATATTAGTATATATATTTTGAAAGATTGTGAGTTGCTGGGAAGACATTTTGGAAACTTATTTGCATTTCTTACCTACTTTCTTACTTATGTCAGTTACAGCCGAGATGCCCACACATGCAGTTTGCCCAGCAAAGTTCCAGTTTACCTCTGTTGTCTCTGATGTAATTAGTAATTGTGTCTTTCTTTCACTTTGGCTTAAAAGGCAATATTTATGTTCACCTTACCTTGGTATAGAGACCACGTTGTATTTGACCTAGGATAGCAAGTGACAATAAAGCCCTACTTTTCAATTTGGAAAGTCTTTTCGTTTGGTTTTCCTGGTAGGATGTGTTGTGAAGTGACCCTGATATAAACCCTTGCTGGCTCTCTTAGAAATGATTAGAATGCCTGCATTTCTGCAACTTATCAAAATATAGGAAAATGTGAATGACCTTATGGTTATGCCTTTTGCAGCTCATTGCCAAAGCTATGTTTTACTATAAATGTAAGAGCTTGAAAACATTGTCAAAAGCAGATCCTGAAAATGCTACAGATTTCCTTCCATAAGTAATGCAAAGTGGGGAATGATTCATTTCTGCCTGTGAAGTTGAGAAAAATAAATATTTGATGATATGACAGTCATCTTTGAAAAATAGACTGCTTTGAGGAATTCATTAGATTCCTTTATCACTTTTACTTAGAGAATATTGAAATTGCTTCTGAAATAATCAACATGTCCTACCAAAGGTAGGGAAAGCATGTTATGTCAGTATGAAACCAATGTGCAGTTAAGGTGTAGGACCATGTACAGAATTTAATAATTTTTTATTGGCTTTTAAGAAGTTGCCTCATTGTCATGTTACTTCTGAAGGATTAGAAAAAGACAATGAAAACTAACTATTACGATGAGTTTGCCTATTACAGCTCTCTTTTACCGAGCAAGATGGAACTGATAGAGTATACACAAAAATCAAATTCTTTCTTCCCTGCCACCCCCTGTTCAAACCTACCCCTAAGCAAACCAACTTGCTTTGCCAAAGAATCCTTTCCTTGCCCCCTGGGTGAAATCAGGTGTATCATGGAGTGTTTATGACCCTTCTTAGATAAAATCTAGCTGCTTTTAGACTCAAAAATGGCCTTATTTAAGATGTCTCTGATAGGGAATTAATCATATAGTCACATAATTTCAGTCTTGGGTTGGGCTTCATGAAAGGGAGCTGATGATAGTTTATTGTCTTTTTCTTCATTTCTTCCTTCCCTACATTCCTCTGCAAGGACAGGGATTTAGGAGAAAGAGGTACAAGGTTAGGTGGTAATTATAATTATAGTCCATCCTTGGTTTACTCTCAGCTTGGAACATGTACAAGCCCATGGGATATTCTGGGTTTTCTAAACCCATATTCTGCTCTTGTACCCTGATTGTAGCTTCCTTGGGGCAGGCAATACATCGGGTTCTGTCTTTCAAGGCTTTCAAATTGGCCACAGATGCCTGATCCTTGTATTACAAAAGTGAACTCCACACGGATTTGCTTTGTTGGGATCTCTTTACCCCTTTGGGTGATCTTACTGTGTAATGTCCCCTTTAAAATAGTTTTAGGCTGGTCCCTCTCTGGGCCCAAGCAAAAACTCATACATTCTTTCCCACAGGTGGAAGGACAGCAGCCTGCCAGTACAGTTCTGATTCTCTTTGCCATGGGAAGACAAGACTTCAAGGTAAGCATATTGTCTCCATGTGCTAGGAAACAACCCTTCCTTCTCTGCATGTTGGGAGTGGTAAAGAAATTAGCATACTGACAAGTGTCCCATAGGAAATTTTTTCTCAGCCTCTTTAACTTTTCAAACTTTGTGTTACCTTAAGATAGGGACATAGTTTCATGTGGGAGAAGAAAGACAATTCCACACGACTTTGACCATCTTCCCCACCATCAACGGAATATATTTAATCTCTTAGTATGTCCCATATAGATGGTCTAGCGCATCTTTGAAGAATAGAGGTTGGCAAACTTTGGCCTGCTGGCTTGCTACCTACTGGTGCTCTGAGAATGATTTTTATGATTTTAAATAGCTGAAAAACATTCAAAAGAAGAAGAATGTTTTGTGACATGTGAAAGTCATGAGAAATCCAAGTTTCATTGTCTTCAGAGTTTTATTGGAACATCATGCCCATTCATTGGCATGTTACCTATGATGCTTTCTCCATATGATGGCACAGTTGAGTGATTAAAAGTTTGTAAGCTGAAAAGCTGGAAATATTCACTATTGAGTCTTTTTCGGGAAAACTTTGTTTACCCCTGCTATAGAATGTAGGCTACTTGGCATTTATTTTACTGTTCTTGGCTATTGAGTTTTGAATGAAACTGAGAGAGTAAAAGTTTCATTTTAATATCCTTTTATTCTTCATATGAAAACTCTCAAAATATTTGCACTCTTAATTTATGATTCTTTAAATATTTTTTTTAATGTTTTTTTTTGAGAGAGAGAGACAGAGAGTGGGCAGGGGAGGGGCAGAGAGAGAGGGAGACACAGAATCCGAAGCAGGCTCCAGACTCTGAGCTGTTAGCCCCGAGCCCAGTGTGGGGCTTGAACTTACAAACCATGAGATCATGACCTGAACTGAAGTCAGACGCTTAACCAACTCAGCCACCCAGGCACCCCTTTAATTTATAATTTTTGGATCTTTCCATTATCCATCTACATAGAGGTTTCAAGAACACAGGCAGTACGCTATGCTTTCTCATCAGGAATATTTGGGGCTGGAAATGGTGTACACCAGACCTCTCCAGAAGAATTTATAACATAGAACATTTAACTTTTGGGACAACCCAAAGCTTAGGATCAAAGCCCAAGTTACTACAAGCCACACATTGTTGGTGGTCTGTTGGCAGTGCCTGGTGGGGTGAGGGATCCGCCTGCCTGGTTTCAGTTGAGGATGGTTTCTTCTTAAAGTCATGAAAGGGTAGAAAATTACGACCCTGATGTCTCAGCAACTTAGATTTGAGTATGGGAACTACATAAAGAAACAAAACAGAAATCACAAAATGATAACAGATGAGCAGAAATGTTAATTTGGAGAGTCACAAGTAAGATGGGTAGGAATTAACAGCAGCCCTAATGCTGCATGGCATTTCACAAAATAATTTACGTGATTGTTTCCAGAATTTGAAGTTTGGCAGAACTGGCTATTAACTATATGAAAACTCTTTATAATTTAGGTAAAAGATAGACGTATAAAACTGCTTTGGGTGGCCTCCACGGACTCCTTGATGGTTTCAGAGTATATTGTACTTTTCACATTCTTTGTGTATTTGCTCAGAAGATTTCCTTAGACTAGAAGCACATAGGTCACCCTCTTAAAAAATCCTACCTGGTCTTTAAGAGTTCACTCAATTTTATCTCTGCTGTGGCATTAATTGTACTCTATTTCTCTCTTAGCATTTTATTATTCCTCCTAATTGTTTCAAAACCACATTGTATTGTGCTATATAGTTTGCATTTGTATCTCTCTCTCTCTCTCTTTTTTTTTTTTTTGAAAGCGGGAACCGTATCTTGAGTGTTTTGTCTTACCACAACCCTGGTCCTTAGTAGGTTTCACAAAAACTAGCTATTGAAAAAAGGCAGACTTTTAAGTTTAATAAGCTATTTAAGTTCAATAAAATTGAAGCATAAGTCAAAAAAGTGACTATTGATCTGTTTCTATGCAAAGTTACAGTTTTCATTGTCCATTTTTTTCCCCAGAAAAATCAATGTTGCAGTGTGCAATTAGCTCTTATAGAGTTACTGCACAATGAAAGCCTTACCATCCTGTGGATGCTCTCTATCTATGTATCTATCTATATATCTATGTATCTATCTGTGTACCTATTTTCCATTTTGGAAGATAAATCTGAAGAAGAATCTTAAAGAGTTTCCTCTTTAAGGGAATAAAAAAGGGTATCCTGTATGCATCTATATGAGTTCAACTGAGTCAGAAAGTCCAGAGGTCATTTGTACAAATCAGCATGCAAAGTGCTTTCAGATGACATGGTGTTTCTACGATACCTACTTTCAGTGGAATATGAGTTGTTGATGGGCTTGGTTTGGCCATGCAAGCTTTGCTAGAGTACTCTTTTGCAAGACACTGTAGAATTTCCTTTAGGGAGTTTTCATAAGTTTTATATATCTACACTTTTGCTCAGGATAGTTTCAGGCCCAGAGTCCTGCATTAAAAAAAGGAAAATTGGCTATGTAGGTGGTAACTGAATTCCATTTAGCCAGTGCTTACCATCTGACTTGATTTGATTTTTCATCTTTATTCCAAAAATTGCTTCTATTAAAATGGTATCAAATTGTTATATAAGGATACTGGTTCTAAAAAAAACTCTCTTCATTTTTTTTAAAGAAATCATCATAACATTTTCTGAGTAGGCATTTAAGCAGTATATTGTTGGCTAGTTGAACGCTAGTTGAGTAAGTAAATGACAACAAAGTAGAGAAATAACAGCATCATGGAAGTTTATGATGTTTGCTCAAATCTATTTATTGGTATCTATTCACATCAAATTACCCACGTTTCTTTATTGTAGTCGTTTTACAAAAAGAAAAAAAAAGGAAAAAGGTAGGAAGCCTTATTATTTTTTTTCATTGACTTCACATTGAATATGGTCATTAGGCAGACTTATTTTGGAGTTTCTCCATCTCATATTCCAAGAATAGCCAAATGACTTAATACAAACGTTCCCGAGGTATTATTAGTCACTGGTTTTGAAATTTTACTTTCAACACTGTTCTCTAGACAAGTCATTTCATTTCCATACCCTAATTTTTCCATTTTCTAAATGCTAGGACTATGACTGTTTTATGGGAATAAGTGAAAGTTCATCAAATTTTATTCAAAATAAATTTGAATTTTTAAATGAAAGTATGAACACTGTATTACATAGGGTATCATTTTATGTAATGACAACATAACTTATTATACTTGCCTATTCCAGTGTGTAAGTCATGTTGTTATTTGTCTTATCCCCTGGAAAGATGTGCTGGGAGGAAAGTAGACACTTTACTGGGCATCTAGGTTTATTCATGCATTCGAGGACAGCCAGGATGACCTAACACCATCCATTCTGCTACGTGTTAATTTGTGTGTGGAAATCACTTTTCTGAAACACTGGATTTTGGAGAGGGATGCATTGCCCGCTTTCTCTGAAGGGATGCACTGGGGAATGGAAGCATCTATTTGAGTCAACTTTCTCTATCAAGATGCAAAGATTTAAGGCAGAAGGTGAAATGTAGTTAGATAATGATGTAAACGTTCTGTGGATTACTTGAGGTGTGTGTGTGTGTGTTCTCACATTCCATTTTTGTCCTTTGACCTCTCCTCATTTCTTGTTACACATGAGCAATTGTTTGTTTTAGGGAAGCTTATCACTATATAACCAAGGAACAAAGGTATCAAATTTTGGCTTGAACTTCTAAAGCTGTGGTTGAGGTGTGAAATGGCAAGATTGGAAGACGGTACATTCAAGCAGAACCACCTTCCCTCTCAGGAGAGTTTGAAGATCCTCTGAATTTAGGAGGGGGAGGGGAGATGGGAAGGAACAGAAGAGTAAGACACTGAAAAAAAAACCTCTTGGAGGGAGATGCTGGAGAACAGAGATCTTTGCTCACACTTGCTGAATGGATCTCTTCCTCCAGCCTCTACACTCCATAAGCACCCTGAAAACTGAGATGCTATCCTGTAGAGACACAGAGGAAGGGAAATGAAAGGTGAACAAATGGAGTTTACTCGGCAGGGTTCAAGTTCAGCGTAAATTAGAAATACTCTCTTACACTTCTAGATGGACTGGGACCTCCAGCTAGAGAGTAAATGCACTTTTAAAAGAAGGTAAGAAGTGAAATTTCTCACACCCCTCTTTGGGTTTCACACCCTGTGAAGACTGAACTGTCAGAGTCCGTTTAAGGACACATAGCAAAGTGAGTCCTCATTGTTTGCTTGGTCGACTTGGCTTTCCTTTGATTAACACCATGCATCCGGCCTTCTCCTGGCTCAGATAGCTGTCTAATTGAACTGTCTCTCCATTGGCCCTCACCATAGCACGTGTGCTATGCACAAGACAGGGTCTTCCATATGCTTTCATTTCTTGATAAGCAAAATGTATTTACCTTTCTTGTATGCAATTCGTTAGGGCACTATGAGGTCATCTCATAAACCAGGCAGGTTCAACTTGTGTCTTTCTGTTTTGACATATATGAAGAATAATGTATTTTCATATCTGTAATGCTAGCTTACTAGGTTATGATTTTGTTTTTACTTTATTTTTTTAATTTTTTTATTATTTTTTTAATGTTTATTTACTTTTGACACAGAGAGAGAGAGACAGAACATGAATGGGGGAGGGGCAGAGAGAGAGGGAGACACAGAATCCGAAACAGGCTCCAGGCTCTGAGCTGTCAGCACAGGCCTGACATGGGGCTCGAATGCACAGACCGCGAGATCATGACCTGAGCTAAAGTCAGATGTTCCAACCAACTGAGCCACCCAGGTGCCCCGATTTTTTTTTTAATTTTAAAGAGAGAGAGAAAGAGAGCGTAAGTAGGGGTGAAGGGGAGAGGGGGAGAGAGCATCTTAAGCAGGCTCCATGCTCAGCCCAGAGCCCAGCATGAGGAGCTGAAATCAAGAGTCAGGTACTCAACCAACTGAGCCACCCAGGCACCCCTGATTCTTTATTCTCAAGTTCAAGGGTGGGTATATCAAAGTTTATGGTGTCGATATAGAATGCAATCCAGAGGGAAAATATTTCCACCCTTGGTTTTGATCTAACGCAACACCACCCATGACCCCGAATTTTATCAAGTCATTTCTCATTATGGGCTATGTGGCAAACAATTATATACCATGGAACAATTATTTTAGCATTTGAATTTTAATGGGGGATCTTTTAAAATGCTTTGTAATTTGTGGGGGAAAAAGTTGGTGTGATTATATATTTACAAAAGACTTTGTTCAGATAAAGTTAATGGACTAATGATCACCTGAGAGAAGAAATGTGTACCATCTAAGACTAATGAGAGTATCCCTTACAATGTAACTTTTAAAAAATTTTTCATTCTTATATTTAATGCTTTAGTTACATACCTTCAGGCAGTATATCATTATATATTCAAATTTATATAAATACTATATAAATGTGTATATGTATATTATATATAATTATACATATAAATATGTACAAAAATCCCCTATACATACACTATTATATACTATGTGTACAGTGTCTATAAATATACACACACTATACACACACGTATATATGTATATACACTCATATATCTCTCTCTCACTCTCAAGAGTCATTGTTTACTATTATTCCCTGACTTCTTCATTGTCAACCATGGTGAGGTCTCTGTTTTTGATTCATTTGTTATCTGGTTAGAAACCTTTCTTGTTTGCCTTACATTTTTTCTTTCATTTTTTTAAACATTTATTTATTTTTGAGAGAGAGAGAGAGAGAGTGTGTGTTTACAGGGAAGAGGCAGAGAGAGAGGGAGACAAAGAATCCAAAGCAGGCTCCGGGTTCTGAGCTGTCAGCACAGAGCCTGATGTGGGGCTTGAACTCATGACCTGCGAGATCATGACCTGAGATGAAGTCGGATGCATAACTGACTGAGCCCCGCAGGTGCCCCTGTTTTCCTTAGATATTTAAATATCCATCATAATTTCCTTTTTCCTAGATTGGTGAATGATACATTGGCCAAATGTGAAATTCTAAAGTTGTAGCTCCCTTTTTATGACTTGTAGACATATTCACGCTCTCTTCTAGCTTCATGGATTGCGGAAGAATTTTCTATTATCAGTCTTTCAGCACCATTTTGGGATGTTGGAAGTGAACGATAGGGGCGCATTAATATCTAGTAATAAAAGGCCAATTTCACATAACCCCTGGGCATTCACAGATTTCATAATAGGCCATTTTCCCCAGTGCTTAGGCTTTCAGGTTCTGTGCCAGGGGCTCCAAGTCCAGTCTCAGGTAGCCTTTCTCAGATCTAAGTCATCTTTTATATTCCAGCAACCAATAGACTTAGGCAAGGAAGATAGATTGGAATTATTAATGGAGAAAAATGGAACTGCATATGATTGCCATTTTTCCCAGAATCCTCTGCTCTATTTCTTTATCGTCTCCCTCTTAAAATTTTAAAGAGATCAAACTGTTTCCCTTAGTCCTTGGGAACTCCTATACAGACTTAGTCCTGAATTAATCACTTCTGCGTTCCATCAGTTAATCATTAGGTGGAATCTAGTCTAGATTCACACTACTCTGTTGGAATCTACAACTACTTCTAACTTGTCTATGGACACATAGCTATAGCCATACCTAGTTGTACCTAAGCAGATTGTACGTCTCAAGTGAACACTTCTCAAAATAGGAAAATAATCATGCACTGAGGGTAAGAACAAGTAAAAGCGTAGCTCTAAAAGGCCCTTGGAAGTAGTTTTCCTTTGAGTGGGCGTGACGTTAATAGAGCAGATAATAAACTCTCTTCAGGGGCCAGAGAAGGACTGTTTTCTACTTATCAGGTATGTTGAACCAGGGTAATCCCCAGGCGTACGAAACAGCATGCCAAACTCTGCTGTTATGTTTCAGCCCTAGAAAAAAGGGTAGAGCCATCCATACAGATGTGCAGTATTGTTTACACTGGGGCAAGCAGCCATTACCTTACTGATTTTCATTCTCAGTCTTATCGGATTAAGATAGGGAAATATGTGTGGAAGTTTTTTCTCCACGGGAATTGATTTTAGAAAGACAAAGTCAGGAATGCGATTTTGTCCACATGCTCCTTCAACAATTTTAGTCAAATGCTGACTCTCTGAACAATGGGGAGTATGTGAGGAAGGAAACGCCTCACCCCCATGGGACGCTCAGGTGCTAAATTCTATTGCTTCTCACTTTAGCGCTGGGGAGCACTGCTTTGTTTAGTGTATTGATTCCAGATGTTGGGAAAATACCCAATTCATTTAGGAGAGCTCAGATTTCCTGCACAATGGCTCATGGCTACACTCTGTATGTGATACACACGCCCCGGCACCATAACTAATGGTTACAACATGTATATCTGAAACAGTACTTCCATTTTATTCCCAAATAGGCACCACTCAAGCTACTGGGGACTGGTATGTATAAAACCTCAGCGATTTAAAATTAGAGGTAGTACACCAAAATATTTGAACTATGCCCCCAGACATACACATCGACTGTTTTCACTGATGTGTGATTCTATTTATTCTCACCCTCATTTAATCCTTCTGAAAATCCTGTAAGTATTGTCGTTACCTGTCACTTGCCTAAGATTACGCAACAGGTGCCAGAGCTGGGATTTGAGTCCAGTAACCTGATTCCAGAATCAGGGCTCTTCACTCCCTCAGGAGCTTTGAAGCTTTCCTATAATCACCCTGCATCTCAGTTTTCTCAACCCTGAAATAGGGTTAGTTAAATTAAGGTTAACAAAGCATTGAGCAGCTGGTACATATTAAGTATTTAAGAAATAGCTGTTGTTGTTATTACAGTAATTATTAAGTATATGTTCTGTGCCAAGTATGAGGCTAAGTGTTTTATTTCATATATAATAGAAGATATTAATTATGGGCTTACAGGGGTGACGTGTGCTAGCCAGAAGTATAAGGTACCTTGGAAAAATAGGATGAGGGCTTAATGAATGTAATCTTTAGGTCTGGGAAAGATTCCCTCTGGAGGTTACACTTAGGCTGTATTTGGAAAAGTGAGCAGGAATTCACAGACCAAAGAGGACCAGGGAGAAGAGTAGCATATAAACATATTGTAGACTCATTCTGGGCTGGAGGAGGCTGGGCTTCCTGAACCAAGTTAAAGATTCTGGGTTTTTTTCCATGTGCACTTAGAGGTTGTTACAGGGTTTCAGCAGGAGAGTGACCTGATGAGATTTGGATTTTTAACATCACTCTGAGTGCTGTATGAAGAATGGCTAGAGCTAGGTTATGAGTGGGTACATAGAGATCAATTAGGAGGCTCTTTCAGCAGCTGGTAGGAGAGATAATAGTGTTGTAAATAAGGGTGGTGACCTTCGAGAAGGGGATTCTTAGTGGATTCAAGAACCATCTAGCACTAGGGAAGAGAATGGATTGGCAAATTGTGTCTAGTCTTATTTTTTTTTCTTTCTTCCTGCTTGCCAGTAAAATAGAACTCTAGTGTAGTTACTAATCCTGGGTGGTATGTATTTCTGGGTTATACTTGCCTCTGTGTTCCAACCCAATTTCCCTGTTGTCTCCTTCTACGTTCTCATTTCTGTTTTTTAAATAATTTTTTAAAGTTTTTATTGATAGAGAGAGAGAGAGAGAGAGAGAGAGAGAGAGGAAGACGGGTAGAGATAAAGAGAGATAGAGAGAGAGAGAATTCCAAGCAGGCTCCGCACTGTCAGCACAGAGCTCGACATGGGGCTCACATTCACAAACTGTGAAATCATGACCCAAGCCAAAATCAAGAGTCCAACGCTCACCTGACTGAGCCACCCAGACACCCCCATTCTCATTTCTAAACTCAGCTTTAAACCTCCCTATGTTGCCACTGCCTTACTGTGTCCTTACCCCCACCTTGCCAGTATTCAAGGAGATTCTGGTACCATTTTGGGTAAGTATTTGATATGATAAAAATAATTGAAATTTTTGAACGAATACACTCTCGGCATCAAAACATGAAAAAGTGGCCTTTTCAACAAAAGGCAATTGTCCTTAGTCTTTTTTGCATACAGATAACTCAATAAATGGTCCTATTCACTGACTGAATAAGCATACAACATTATTCTACTCATTTGTACCAATGATCACTTTTATAGGTCGAGGTCATATTTACAAGAGCCTCTTCTACTAGACTGATACCTTTAGTCTTCTTCATTTATTATCAAAGTGTTGGAATGATTTTAGAGCAAGAGTACATGATGATGACACACTTCAGGAAGATCACCTTGCCTTGGTGGGAAGGATGATTTGAAGTGGGAAATAGATTTGAAATAGATTTCTCACTAGCAGAGAAATAGTGTGGTAAATGGAAAATCATAAATACAAGGTTATGCAAATTTGTATTTGAATCTTGGTGCAGTCATTTATTTGACACGTATTTGAGTTTCTATTAGCTATAATAATGAGATGAGGTAGATTTGGAGAGGTTGTCAAGGACCAAATTATTTCCAACCTTCTAGCCATGGTATGAAATTTAGCCTTTATTTGAAGTACAGTTGGATGATATTAGATAATGGAAAAACATGATTTAAGCTTTGTAAAAATCACTGCAGCACCTAAAGATGATGGGTTGGTGGAAACCATGACTGCAAAAGGCAAACAACCTTAAGGAATCTGATCTTCATTTAGATTCTAGAAAGGACTGTACTAATAACCCCAAAATACAATCACATAAAGTAAAGAAAGCAGAGCTCTTGGAACATAAGATGCGACACTGGAGTAGAATACCAGCTAAAAAGATTAGATCATTTAGTGCAGAAAAGCTCCTGGAGGATGGCACAAAAAGTCAATGACAAGGAAATCAGAGGGCTGTTCCAGCAGGTCCATTCTCAAATTAACGGCATTCTAGAAAGAGAAAATCCAGGACTAGAAATTGTGAAGGAAAGAAACATCTCACAAGTAAATGATCTGAATTGCCAGACTTAAAGGATTCACCACGTAATCAGCACAACAGATGAAAAGGATATATATCAAGGCACATTACTGTAAAATAGCAAACTTTTCAGCCATATCTCGCAGAATTCACAGGAGTTTCCTGCAAATTATGGGGATTGCAGTGGCTTCCCACTTTTTAGCAATGATATGTCCACCAGAAGACAATGGAACAATTCTTGAAAACTGAGTGAAATGCTTCCTGCCATAGAATCTCAAAGATGTTACTATAAATTACCAATGAAGAATAAGGGTAGATAAATACATTTACATTTATGCAAGTTGTTAAAAATTTATCTCGCGTGTTCTTTTTCAGCACGTTATTAGATGAGGGACTCTATGAAAATGAGTAAATGAAGAAATAGGAAGCATGGGGTCCATGACACAAAGCACAGATACTGAAAACTAGCAAAGAGACACTCTTCAAGATACTGATGAAGGAGGATTCCAGAATCATATCTGTGTATCAGGTTTAAAGCCCAACTGGTCAGATAGAATAGGTGAGAAGAAACAAACAGTAGAAATTCTTTAAGAAAAAAAGGTGCAGTAGACAAAAGATGTAACGTGTTTGAATGTACTGAAGAAAAATCTCACATCGGCAGGAGAGTGAGGGTTACATTTATTTTAAGTGTCTAGAATAACTAAACATGCATGGGCTTGGCTACAAGTAACATTTATGTGGTCAACATAGTATAATGCTGCATATATATATATATATATATACACACAAAACAAGATTAAAAATAGGAGAGAAGGATTAAGGTATAGGAAGCAAATATGTTTCTGGAAGGGAACAGTAAAAACCAAATCCTCATGGTCTCTAGGTGGAAGTAAATAGATAATACCTCAGAATGAAAAATCAAGAAGCAGTACAAGTCTTGTGATTGCCTTTGCTGATAACTAGACTCAGTATTCTACTTTGTGCAAAGTGTTTATTAGGGATCCAAGATATGAGAAAGTTTGCTCTCCACATTTTGGACTACCATGACCACCCATTTTGGACTACCATGACCATGAGTAACGTAGTGGCAAGTGGCCACCTTATTATTCAGTCAGCAGTTACATAATTGGCATACAGCGGTTTAGAGATGATAATAATAATTCAGTGGTCTCTCTCCTTCTCTGTTCACAACACTACTAATATGGTAACTGCCTTCATAAAATCAAGCTTATTACAGTGTTTATCAAAACGTGGTTTGCATTAACCTGTACAGTGTTTTTTACAAGAGAGCAAAATGTATTCCCTTTGGGAAAAGGGAAGTAGCCTGTCATAAACATATTTATACATAAACACACGTACACAAAGGTAAGTACCAGATGAATTGAGAGTGATCTTCTCTGAGGAGTTTGATAGGACTCTGAATTGGGGGAATTCCTTCCTAATGAAATTGGTGGAATTCATTTATTTCTTTGAACCATTTACTTGTATAACTGATAAGAGTTACAAGGACATTCTTCCACCTTTGATTCTGCCTGATGTGTTCAGAGTGGATTCTGGTAGAAAGAGACAATGAATGCGAGAATGGAGGGTTTTACAGTCATCAAGAGGAGAAGGATGTTAATAACACCTAACAATTCTAATAACACTAGGGCATTGCAGTCATAGATGTGGGGAAGTTTCCGATTTTCTCTGGTTAGCAGACTGCCAGGATGGATGATGGCAGTTAGGACTAGAGTGGTATGAAGAGAGGGGTGGAAGGGAACCTGTTCAGAGCAATCTTGGAAGTAGAGCCAAAAGAACTTGCAGATGAGGGAAGGGGGAGAAAAAGAAAAAACAAGGAGTCACTGCCCAAAAGTTGGGTTTCTTGACCAAGTGGGTGGATCATGGTCCTGTGTAGAGATGAGAACACTGGGAAAGGAAGTGGCTGTAGGAGAAAATCAAGGATTTTGTTTTGGATGCCACATCCAGTTGGAATTGACAGTTAGGACATCCAAGCGGAGAGATGAGGGTAAGCACTTGATAGCCACCTGCTGACCTGCCTTTCTTCCCTGTGAGGTCCCAGACTCCTGAGTGCTGTGTCTCACTCATTATCGTCCCTTTTTGACAGCCCTCCCAGCCAGGGAGGTAACAGCCTTAGATCTAAAGTTCCTAGTTCTCTGTAACTCACTAGTAATAATAGATTCTTGTTGTGTCAGTCTTTTCCCTGTCCTAGAAAACACTTAATAATTCTTGTCGCCTAAGTTCCCTGAAGGCATATTGTGCGCATCAATAAGATATCTGTAAAGCATATTGAGCTTTTGGGGGAAGAGAGCTGTCTTATAAATTATGAAGTATTAGAGTGTTGACAGGCTTGAGGTGCTGGGTAGAAATATTCACTGCCTGTCCAATCAAAAGAAAAATGTAAAACATTAGATCAAAAGGTGGGCCTGCCTTAATGTTGTGAGGCTTTTGTCTTGTCCTGTTCTCCCCCTTCCCCTTGTGTTTTTCCAGGGGGAGCGCTCTTAGATAAAACACTAATCCTAAAGTGTCTAGTGGGAGGTGGGAGGGAGGGATTTAATTTATGAAGTGACTTGAATGAAGATAGTATAGTTACCAAAGGTGTGAAGCTAAAAAAAAAAAAAAAAAAAAAAAAGAAGAAGGAAAAAAACAGAAAAGGCAAGGAATGCATAAAAATTTGATGAAGGCTGCCATTTGCTGCCTTTTTTCTTCTGTTCTGTTTTGAGGCTTTCTGCTTGTGCTCTCTTTCTGTTCTCTGTGTCTTTCATGAGCTTCCCCCACTCCAGCAACACACAAGCAAATTAGGAAGTTTGTCATCAGGTCAGCATGTTTAAATTCTCCTGAGATTTCATATTCTGTGAAGATTCCCCTTGATGCAAAACCTCAAGGATTCTGGACAGCTTTCACGTACCTGGTCTCCAAATCTAATACTGAACGAGCAGTGGACTTGTGCTACACTGTTCTTAACCACCTCGTTTATATAAAAGTTTCTTTTCATTCATTTGCCAGTGAAAAACTAAAAATGAGAGTGTGATTTTCACATTTATATATGTCAAAAAAATAGAAGGCATTTTCAACCTAGTACGTAACAGAACCCCTGCTCTCTGCTTAGCAGTTTTGCCAAGTTACCTAATCTAAGTGTCATTTTCTCACTTACGCAATGCCAATAAAAGGGGACCTATATATATATAAAATTATTAATATCTATATAAATATATAAAATTATTATATAATAATAATAGCCTGGAACCTGCTTCAGATTCTGCATCTCCCTCTCTCTCTGCCCCTCCCCTGCTGCACTCTGTCACTCTCAAAAATAAAAAAATATCAAAAAAAATTTTTTTAAACAAACCTACCATATAAATTTTAAAAGGGACAATAATATTCCTTGGCATTTACCACTAACATCTCTGATTGCCCAGGCAGTCAATGTAACTTCTAAATATTTATAATTAAATATGAACCCCTTACAATGTTAATTTTACATTTTTGCAATTATATATAATTGCAACTGCAATTATATGTAATTATATATTATATATTTTACTTTATATATATAATACATATATCACATAATATTATAAGGGTTATATGAGATAATTACTATCATGTGCTAAAAATAGTGATTGCTGCTGTTTATACTGTTTTTAATTATTATTAGTTGTATTAAGGTTGTTTTCTGCTTAAATATTTACTTGGTATTTATCTCTGAATTAAGAATAAATCAGGCTATGCACTGTGTGTGTGTGTGTGTGTGTGTGTGTGTGTGTGTGTGAGAGTGTATGAAATTTATGTGAGGAAGAATATGAGCTGTTTGGGATGAAGTGGGTCAAGAGCGGGGCAGATCCGTTAGCTAAGGGTGAATACTTCTTAACTTTGCCCTCAATTGCAGATAAGTATAAAATAAAAAATTATATGTTATAAATACCTTCATAGAGTCACATAAATACAGCTGAAAAGTTATTTCAAAATGGTGTGATCAAACCTTTCCATATATTCGGAAACCCTAAGATGTTAAATAACTTTCTAGGACCCTGGTCAAGGGCACTTACACTGCATTGGCTGTTTGTAAACACATTCTGGTCACACTCAGTCCATGCATGTTATTGTGGAGTTTGGTTTCATTTTAATACATTTTTTTCTGGAAAATATGTAAAATCCATGTGTGATAGTAGAGCAGTTAATGATCAGAGTAAATGTGGCTTTAAAACCAAACCTACCAAGGGGCACCTGGATGGGTCAGTTGGTTAAGCTTCGACTTCAGCTCAGGTCATGATCTTACAGCTTGTAAGTTTAAGTCCCGCATCGGGCTCTGTGCTTACAGGTCAGAGCCTGGAACCTGCTTCAGATTCTGCGTCTCCCTTTCTCTCTGCCCCTCCCCTGTTGCACTCTGTCTCTCTCAAAAATAAATAAATATTTAAAAAAATTTTTTAAAACAAACCTACCATATACATTTTAAAAGGGACAATAATATTCCTTGGCATTTACCACTAACATCTCTAATTGCCCATGCGGTCAATATAACTTCTAAATATTTAAAATTAAATATGAACCCCTTGCAAAGTTAATTTTAAATTTTGTAGCAAATAAGATATCAAACCAATAAAAATGATGTTCAAACACTCAATCATATTCAAACTACTTGAAGGGGAATATTTGGTAGAGTAAGACTAGTAAATAGTAATAAAGGTACAGAATATAAATAAATAATTGGATAAGTTAGAGTTTTCTTTAAAAAAAAAAAAAAGATCTCAAACAAGTAATATAAGCTTGTACCTGAGGGGGGGGGGTGTAGAGAAAGAAGAACCTATCAAACTCAGAAAAGGTGAAGGAGAAAAAGAATAACGATAAAAACAGGAATTGATGAAAACAGAAAGCAACAAGAAAATCTATGAAGCCAAAGACCACTTATTTGAAAAGGCTGATATCCTTCCGAGGAAGACATACAGGTGGCCAATGGATACATGAAAAGATGTTCAACATCACTCATCATCAGGGAAAGCAAATCAAAACCACCAAGGAGATCTCACTTGACACCTGTCAGAATGGCTAAAATCAAAAAGACAGAAATAACAAGTGTTGGCAAAGATGTGGAGAAAAAGAAACATCTGTGCACTGTTGGTGGGCATGAGAGTTGGCACATCCCCATGGAAAACGGTATGGAGATTCCTCAAAAAAGTGAAAATAGAAATACTGTATAATCCAGGAATTCCATTGCTAGGTATTTGCATACGCATGCCAATGTTTCTTGTAGCATTATTTATAATAGCCATGATACAGAACAAAACTAAGTGTCCATTGATAGATGGATGAAGACAATGTGGTGTTATACACACACACATACACATACAATGGAATATTATGCAGCCATAAAAAGGATGATGTCTGGCCATTTGCAATAGCATGTATGCGTCTGGAGAGTATTATGCTAAGTGAAATAAATCAGAGTAAAAAAGATAGATACCATATAGTTTCACTCATATGGGGAATCTAAGAAAAAAGCAAACAAACAAACACACAAAAAGTAGAAACAGATGTAGAAATACAGAGAACAATCTAATGGTTGCCAGAAGTGTGGGGGTGGGGGTGGGCAAAATGGATGAAGGGGAGTGGGAGGTACAGGCTTCCAGTTATGTAATTAATAAGTCACAGGGATAAAAGACACAGCATAAGGAATATAGTCGATGGTATTATGATAACGTTGTATGGTGACACATGGTAGTTACACTTGCAGTGAGCATAGCATCACATATAGAGAAGTTGAATCACTATGTTGTATACCTGAAACTAACTTTAAAAAGAAATATATATATATATATATATATATATATATATATGTATGTATGTGTACATATATACATGGATAGATATGTATATGTATGTATGGTGTGTGTGTGTGTATGCATATATATATATATATACCATATGCATATATATATGTATATATGCATATGTGTGTGTGTATGTATATATATATATATATACACACCATAGAAAATAGTGAGGGATGCCTGGGTGTCTCAGTGAAGCATCTCACTCTTTATTTTGGCTCAGGTCATGATCTAATGGTACGTGAGATCAAGATCCATGTTGGGCTCTGCGCTAACCACAGGGATCCTGCTTGGGATTCTCTCTTTCCCTCTCTGTCTGCTTCTTCTCCTCTGCAAGTAAATAAATAAACTTAAAAAAGTTAGAAAATTGTGATGGATGATCAGTTTACAGGTAA
The DNA here is from genome assembly GCF_023721935.1 of Panthera uncia. NCBI lineage: Eukaryota > Metazoa > Chordata > Mammalia > Carnivora > Felidae > Panthera > Panthera uncia. Next base: position 13,273,701 of record NW_026057577.1, on the reverse strand, counting down.
TGTTACATGGAGTTAAGTACTATGCCATCTTTATTCTTTCAGAAATTTGGTGACATTAAAGAGGCACTTCTCCAGCATCTTGGAGAAAAGATTGTGATATATTCAAAACTAAGATGTTCTCCCAGAAATCAAGGGAAATAAAAACAAATCAATGAAAAAAATAAGGAGATTGAAACTGGTTTGACCTATTTCCTCAGGAGTGGATATACGACAGTAAAACATTAAAAATTATTAAACTTGTAGACTCCTTGATAAATAATGTTAGGAAAATTGATTTTATAGTTAAGAATAATAAATTTTCATATTTACAGATTACATTTTAGTGCCTTTTATGGTTGGTATTTCTGAAACCTGTAGTCTTCCTAGGGTGCTATCTGCACTTGTCCCCCTATGAGTAAGTGCCTCTTTAAATTTTATACCCCAGGAGTTTTACTTGTTTTATTATTATCTGAACAACATTCACTTTGAGCTGGAACCCCAAATGTCTATGCTCTTCAAATGCTAATAAACTGTTTACTATACATTGGAAGAGCTTGAAGTTTGGTTTTTTTATCTCCTGGCTGTTCAGAAACTTACGTCTAATGATGAAATGATGTGGTTCTGAATTAGTAGTACCTCTAAGTGCAGGACTGAAAGAAGTACAATCCAGAAGATACTCCTGTAGTCCTGGCTGTTAAATTATTTCTGCAAAAGTTGTTTCCAAATACCATGTACAGTAAGTAGCCCGAGTTAATCAGGCACCTATGGAAGCTGGATACGTTACTTTTAAGAACCATCAGAAACAATAGGCAACAGAAACAAATTGCCCAACATGTGGATACATCTTAGAAATGTGAAGTTCAGCGAAAACAGCACACCTAGAAAAATATATGAAAAAAATGGAAGAGAAGCAAGCACAATAAAAGTAAAATTTATGCATACCCACAGATATGATTAACACTTAAATCTTAAGGAAATATTAAACACAGAAAGGGGACCTTTGCTTTGGAGAAGAGGACAGGATATGTGTCCTGGAAGCAGCCATTGATAATGTTCTGGTGGTGAATTCACAGGTGGTTATTTTATTTTTATGTTTCACAATTAACATGTATGCTTCTTAAAATATGTGTATATTGAAAAATATAAAAAGGAGACTGAAAAATAATGAACTTGAAAGACTGTTAATTTGTAACAAATTATTAGTAATACGTATCATAAGCAATTGTACTCTAAATTAATAATTGAATTTTGGCTTTAATTTATATTGCATTAATAATTTAATTATGGCTTTAATTAATAATGGCTTTTACAAATTAGTAAGACAAAAAGTATAACAAATGGTAATTTAATAGTACACACAAATTCTATAAAAGTTAACACTAATGTTTATGCAGATTACAATAAGGAGATACTGTTTCAAAACTCACAAGAGTTGCAACAGTTAAAAGGGTGATAAAATAAATACCAAGCCTTGGAGACTTGGTGACTGTTTGGGAAGATAGGAATTACCTCACTCTCATGGCAGAGTTATAAACTGGTATAGCTATTTCACAGAGGTTTGCCAAATTCAAAGATGTCAAGATTTTAGGGAAATAAATATGTTAGCAATTCTAGGTCAGAAAGTGTACCTCATAGAAACTTTTGTAAATGATGTTTATTTCTACATCAGCAAATAAATAATTGTGGAATATTCGTGAAATGAATGGGATGTTATACTGAAATAAACTAAATTTACATATTAATGAGGATAGATCTCAAAAATAACATTAAGTTTAAAAGTAAGATATAGAAATATATAGACAAAATAAAACATTTATACAAAGATGTAAAAAGAACACTGACATGATATATATTTCATGGATCTGTACATATTAAATGTATACAAACCAAGAAAGATTTTGATTTTATCATGTTTTATTCATTATAAAACACATTCTGAAGTAAATAAATTAAAAAATTTAATATTAAGTCTGGGATGTGGTTCATGCCTCTTGTTTAAAATCTCTTAATTTTTTCTGTAACTTAAAAAATGTTAAACATATATTTATGAAGTCCTTGAGAAAATGGAAAACATTTTCACATACTTGTTGCAAAAGACTTCTTTGTTACATCTATGCTGTGAAAGTAAAAAAAAAAAAAAAATGTGAAACCTACTTTTCATGGAACACTCAATCTTACTGGAAAAAATGTATATAAAGAAGAACAATAGATCTGAAATATTCTTTGTTTTCCATAATTGCAGCTAGAAATGAAATTTTGTTTGATATTAATAAAATATTACTTAATACTTTTATTTTCAAGGTAAAATCCCAAGCAAGTTAAAAATATTTACTATGAAATTTTAATCCTGTTTGAGGTAGATTTCTTTTTGTTTGTTTGTTTGTTTTAGATTTGAGTGTCCTTTTCGAAGACTCAATTTTTTGAAACAAATAGACTTTTTTTTTTTTTTTTAACGTTTATTCACTTTTTGAGAGACAGAGACAGAGTGCGAACAGGGCAGGGGCAGAAAGAGGGAGACACAGAATCTGAAGCAGGCTACTGAGCTGTCAGCACAGAGCCTGACACATGGCTGGAACTCAAGGACTGTGAGATCATGACCAGAGCCGAAGTCGGACCCTTAACCGACTGAGCCACCCAGGCACCCCAAGGCTTCTTGTTTTGAAAAACAAACTGCAAATTTCTCTGGACATTCTAGATGCATAAAATAAATTTCTTAATAAATTGAAGACTTAAACTGACGATATATTTAAAGTAGAATTTTCTCTTTTTATGAGCGAGACAGCTTACATGAGTAGGGGAGGGTCAGAGGGAAAGAATCTTTTTTTAAATATTTATGTTTGAGAGAGAGAGAGAGAGAGAGAGAGAGAGATCAATCGATCCTGAGCTGGGATGGGGAAGAGAGACAGGAGAGAGAAAATCCCAAGCAGGCTTGACACTAAGCACAGAGCCTGTCCTGGGCGTTGATCTCACAACCCTGGAATCATGACCTGAACTGAAAGCACGAGTCAGCTGCTTAATCTACTGAGCCACACATAGGTGTCTCTAAAATAACATTTTCCAAGACCAATTTTTATTTTAGCCTCTCTAAAATATTTCTTCTTCCTTTTTTTTTTTTTTTTTAAGTCTCCCTAGTACCATCAAGACTCATGAGTAAGATTCACCCATATGATAAATAATCCACATAGTAAAGAATGGGAGTGTGTATTCACATGATAGTAATTGTGGGGAGTAGTAAGGGGTCTGGAAACCTCCACACCCAATTTGCTGAAACTCCTTATATTTCACTATCTTTGTAACAAAGAGAGTACATAACAAACAGCCAAGTAACAGACGACAAATATTAAAGAAATGTTTATAAGCACAAATAGTTTTTTTTTAATTTTAAGAAAAATGCAACCATCCAGGTTAATAGAAAGTAGTTTGGCTATTGCATCTGTGGTCATCAGATTTAGACAAATCTAATCTGAAAGTTGAGAAATATAGCTGCCCATCTAGGCATAAACTGCCCTATTTATTTATGTATTTATGTATTTATTTATTTATTTTTTAAATATATGAAATTTGTTGTCAAATTGGTTTCCATACAACACCCAGTGCTCATCCCAAAAGATGCCCTCTTTAATACCCACCCACCCTCCCCTCCCTCCCACCCCCCCATCAACCCTCAGTTTGTTCTCAGTTTTTTGGAGTCTCTTGTGCTTTGGCTCTCTCCCACTCTAACCTCTCACTCTCTTTTTTTTTTTCCCCTCCCCCTCCCCCATGGGTTCCTGTTGAGTTTCTCGGGATCCACATAAGAGTGAAAACATATGGTATCTGCCCTCTTAAATGCAAGACATTGCTCATTTCATTTGGAGCAGTGGTCCAGCTGGAAGATGATATTTCCTCCCCTCAGTTGCTTTGAAAAGTGACTAATGAGCTATTAATCAAAGCCGTTGGGTGCGGTTTCCAGAATAACTCTTTAAAGGGCTCTTTCTTGGATGGGAGAACTTTGTTATTTCCCTTGCTTTGCAGGAAAATGAACATGATGAGTAGAAATTCAGAGCCACCCTAAGACCTTAAGACCTAAAGATGATGGTGGAGTCAAGAAAGATAATAGAAGCTTGATTCCTTAATGGCTTTGTAGAACTGCCCTAGGAGGGCTGGATGGATTTAACGCAAGAAAGTAAGCCATTAATTCAAAACAAATAGGGGTGCCTGGGTGGCTCAGTTGATTAAGCCTCTGATTTCAGTTCAGGTCATGATCTCAAGGTTTGTGAGTTTGGGCCACCCATCAGGCTCTGTGCTGACAGCTCAGAGCCTGGAGCCTGCTTCAAATTCTGTCTCCTTCTCTCTCTGCTCCTCTCCCACTCATGTTCTGTCTCTCTTTCTCAAAAATAAAAATAAACATTAAAAATATTAAAAAAAAAAAAACCCAGAGAACAGCTGTAGGCCTCAGGACTCTTAATGAAAGAACAGAGAAAGGAACTGTATGCAGTTCCTAAGTAATACATAGTCTGAAAAATTCATGCTCAGTAATCAAGATAGAACCTTCATAGGCCTGTGTCTTCATTTGTGAGAAAGCTGGTGGGGAGAAGATAAGGAATTGGGATTTTATCTGGAAAATAAAGCATTCTAAGAAGAAAAGGTGATCATGATAAAATATAAAATTAGTCCTGCAGTTGATGTGGTGAGAATTAGCAAAGACATCGAATAAGCTGATAAAGGCAATTGAAGCTATGAAAGGTAAAATTTTTGAAGAATAAAGACACTGGTGCTCAGAGAACCCCAAATTTTGGAGAATTGTAAGTAATACAGGGCGGAAGAGAAAAAAGTTGAAAATAAGTTAGAGGAGAGAAATGTTAAAGATAAACAAGCATACAAGTGGTTTTGGGCAAAGTTTAGATAACACAGGCAAAGTGATTTTTGACTGCTGAAATTTGTAGTTAGAATTTTTGGGGGATACCAACTTTTATGTGTGGTGAAGAAACAATTTACTTTAGAAATATAGTGACACATCATTTTGTAAGCATACTGTGTGCTATATCAGTAAAGAATGGGTAAAATCATAAGATTATCATACTAATGACAGAATTTAGGCACCAACAATAACTTCCCACAACTAGTTAGTATAGCTAGGAATAGAACTTAATTCTAATAGCCATATGGCATAGAATTTGTATATTTTCTAAAATATATATTTAACATTTTGTTTTGAAAAATATAGTCTTATGTTTAGAGGTAAAATTTTAATTTTACATAATTGTCCTAATTCTCTAGCAATATAATAATAATTTTCTATTTAATGGAGAATTTACTCTTACTTGAGATATTTTTTAATGTTACTTATTTATTTTGAGGTCGGGGAAGGGGTGGAGAGCAGGAGAGAGAATCCCAAGAAGGCTTCACATCATCAGCTCAGAGCCAGATGTGGAGCTCTAACTCAGACACCATGAGATCATGACCTGAGCCGAAATCAACAGTCAACAACTTAACCAACTGAGCCACTCAGGTGCCCCAGAGACATTTAAATCAAATATTAATTTCATTTCTAAAAGAATTCAGGGTTACAGACTAAATCTTATTGAGGATTAGAGAAGTCCGAGCTATATGAAACTCGGGTTTTCTTAGACCATGAAGGACAGAAATCCCAAAATACCTGCTCAAAAATGTCTTATCTATTTGTCAAAATCAAAACCAAAGCAATGAGGAAAAACCTTCTAAAAGTTATCTAAAGATATTTTATGTAGATTAAATACATCATTAAAGGTAAATCAGTTTTTTTTTCCAGACTCCAACTAATGTAAAGTGACTTTAGATTAAATATGCCCTCAAACAGAGGAGAAAAGCTAATTTATAGCAAGTCTAAACAAATGTCTCTAGTGTTAACTTTTATTGCAATCTTAGCAAAATTGCAGAATGCACAGAAACAATAACCAGACAAAAGGTGTCTATTGAATAGGTACCGAATAGGTATTGAACAGGTAGAAACGGTAACATTTATTCAGAAGATGCTAACTTTGTCAAATTCTGGTATAACAAGATCTTTGGGACCTATTTAATATGTACTTTTGCAGGGCATCTGGGTGGCTTAGTCATTTAAGCCTCTAACTTCAGCTCAGGTCATGATCTTGCAGTTTGTGAATTCAAGCCCTGCTTCGGACTCTGTGCTGACAGCTCAGAGCCTGGAGCCTTCTTTGGATTCTGTGCCCTGCCCCTGCTCGTGTTCTGTCTCAAAAATAAAAATAAACATTAAAAAAAAAAAGAAAAAAAATTTAATATGTAGTTTTGCTATTTTCTGTTGATAACTTGTGTAAATTCTACACTGTTTGAAAACAGATCACTTTTTGTGTGCTCTAGAACAGTTTCTGTAACATATGTTCTATTTCTTAAAAATTTGAATATACCACTGATAATATATGTAGGGATCAAATACTTTTTGGAGGTAATTCTTTGAAAAAATTGTATATTGTTCCATGATCACTTGAATATTGAATTTAAGATCAGTTTTAATTTTTTTAATGTTTATTTTTAAGAGAGAGAGACAGAGTATAATCAGGAAAGGAGCAGAAAGAGAGGGAGGCACAGAATCCAAAGCAGGCTCCAGGCTCTGAGCTGTTGGCACAGAGCCCGATGCGAGGCTCAAACTCATAAACCGTGGTGAGATCATGACCTGAGCTGAAATTTGATGCTTAACCGACTGAGCCACCCAGGTGCCCCAAGATCAATTTTAATTATTTATTCTTCTGAGACTATTTTAAAGTTTTTTCCTTTGCATCTGTTGATGAGTTTTCTTTAGATTGGTCTGAGCTATGAAAAAAAAAAATAACTCACTAATAAAAATTCAAACAAGTGATGAATCAAAATAATGAATTAAGGAGTGTGGCTTCTTTGTTGTAAGAATTATGGTGAGCATTAAATCCACTTAATTATAGAACTAAAACAAAATAATAGGAGAGATTACAGTTACAAGAATATAAATATCATAAATCTTCAAAAGGAAAAATAATTTCAGAAACAAGGCAATAAAAATAAAGCCAAAGAAAGCAGATGTATAATACATTTGATGGGTTTGAATTTATCTCCCAGGCCATAAAATGTCAGAGTCTCAAAAACCAAAGCAACAAGTACAAAAACAGAAAATTAGATGATGCAAATACAACCCATTAGAATAATGTACCCGTTAGAAAAAACACACTAACAAACAAGCAAACAAATAATTCTTCACCCAGATTAAAAAGTAAATTGGACCTTTACTTCAGAAGTTTGTAAGATGTGCGGTAGGCTGGAATAATTGTAGGGAGATTAATAGTGCTGATGCCGTTGGTCTCATCTTTCATTATGTTCATGCTTTCTGTTGCACACATCCTTTGATGTTTAACTTTTTTTTTTTCTGGATTGACCATATTTTATTTGCCTCTGTTTTCTCCAGTGTCTTGGGAGCTCAATTGTCCTATCTAAGGACTTCATTACCCTTGTCAGTGTACAATGAAGAATCAGAAACAGAAATCAACACACGCAAAATGAATAGCTCCATGAGATGACATTAGAGGAACAGTCTTGTTAACTGCTGCATAAATGAAGGAACAGCATTTTGCCAGCCGCCACAGCTGTCCCTCTGTGTGCCCTGTGTCATTCATAATTCTGTCTTCCACTTAAAAGTAGCTATTCATCTGAGTGTTAGGGTAGTGACTTCCCTGCATTGTTTTCTAGCTCTCTCACTCAAGTGTGCATCTGTACACAGTAGACTTTAGTCTTGCTCATTTTAAAATCTTTTAAATCTCTTTCAATGTGTCATTTCTTTCTCTATTCATTTCTCTTTTTTAAAATCTATCTGTTGAAGAACAAAAGGTACTGGATCTGTACAGGTAGGGCTACTCTGGGTATAGTTGCTTGCATAGTAATGATGTGGTTGAACACATTTCTCTGCACTCTTTGTGTTCTGAAAAGGAACAGCTGGAGGGGTGCCTGGGTGGTTCAGTCGGTTAACTGTCCGACTTCAGCTCAGGTCACAATCTCGTGGTTTGTGAGTTCGAGTCCCGCGTCAGGCTCTGTGCTAGCAGCTCAGAGCCTCGAGCCTGCTTCAGAGTCTGTGCCTCCCTCCCTCTCTCTCTCTCTGCCCTTAACTCACTCGTGCTCTGTCTCTCTCAAAAAAACCCCAAACATTAAAAAAAAAACAAAGAAAAAGAAAAAAGAATTGTTGAAAAGGAACAGCTGGATCCAGACACAGTTTCCAACTCAACTTCTATCCTTTTAATGGAATTTTAACGGATAGAGGTTATAGAGATTATAACGAATCAGAGGTCATAGTTTTGTTCTTTTAACGGGGGGCACTTAGTGTCTGGTGATCTGCCTTTTTGTGATCTCACAGCCATTCTTCAGTGTCTAGATCCACTAAGTAATTGGGGATGCAAATCTATCATTTTCTTATTTATTAGTAAGGATAGTTTCATAATAATTTTTCCCCTAATCTACTAATTGGTTATCTAGTGGTAAATTCATATAAGCCATGATAAATACTTATTTCTCTTAATTACCAGTTTTTGAGATACTGAATTTTCTTTCTCCATAAGTGATCATTTAAAAATATCGTTATTAATTTATTTCATTTGAACATTGAACCCTTATTTTGATGTTTATTTTTTGAGAGAGAGAGAGTGCAGCGTGCAAACAGGAGAGGGACAGAGAGAGAGGGAGATACAGAATCTAAAGCTGGCTCCAGACTCTGAGCTGTTGGCACAGCACCCGCCAGGGTCTAAAACTCATGAACCATGAGGTCATGACCTGAGCCGAGGTCAGATGCTTAACTCACTGAGCCATCCTGGTGCCCCTACACCTTACCCTTTTAAAGTTTAAAACCTCTCATCTTTGGTCTTTTGAAACCTTGACAATTGATCTCTTGATTCTTGTTTGATATGTCTTTGTAATCTTGGAGTGTGTCCTTGCAATTTCAGTCATGTTTCAGTCAACTCGGACATTTTCAGAGATGTTTCAGTCAATTTGGACACTTTCTGCTTGAGTTGTGTCATCTACCATCTCTTTTGGAAGTTCTATTTTTTTGTTCTGAAATGCTATTTCAAGAATGCAGTCTGGGGGCGCCTGGGTGGCTCGGTCGGTTGGGTGTCCGACTTCGGCTCAGGTCATGATCTCACGGTTCGTGGGTTCGAGCCCCGCATCGGGCTCTGTGCTGACAGCTCAGAGCCTGGAGCCTGCTTCAGATTCTGTGTCTCCGTCTCTCTCTGACCCTCCCCCGTTCATGCTCTGTCTCTGTCTCAAAAATAAAAAATAAACGTTAAAAAAAATTTTTTTAAAAGAATGCAGTCTGGATGCTAGGGATGCCCACTGATGTCGGATTGTTCATTATACCTAAGCCTCTTCATTGGATAAAATGAGAATAAATCTGTATATATTTATCTCTTGATCTACAAGTATATTTGACATGCTTCAGGAAGTGAATTGTTCATTCTAACCAAGTTTTGACTACAGGATCGTTATTTAAATTCTTATGTATTTGTGTCATCTTTTTCCACCCTGCAAACCCTTTTGTCAAGGTCACAACAAAGGATAGAATTATTCCATAACTCCTTAATTTCCTTATTCCACAACGCACAGAAAATGGTCTCAAACTCACAGCTGAAGAATAATACTAAACATATTACCACCCATATTACCAAACAATGGATAGGCAGATCTCCTTTTCTGGTGAAAATTTTTCTCCAAATATTTTTGAACAGCTTTATTAAGATACACTTTATCCTTAAATTCACCTGTTTCAAATGTTAAGATTGAATCGTCTTTATTGTATTTGTAGAGTTGTATAACTACCACTGCAATCAATTTTAGAATATTTTCTTTATCTCACAAAGAAAATCTCCTCACTTTTAGTCAGTCCCTATACCTGCCAATCTGCTTTCTACTTCCACAGGTTTGCCTTTGGGGGGCATTCCACATTAATAGTATTATATATTATGCTGTCTTTTAAGTTTTCAGACTTCTTTCAGTTAGTGTAATTGAGATTACTCTATGTTTTAGCACTATTTCACTCTTTTTTTTATTGCTGAGTGTTATAATATTTTATATATATGTCACATTTGTTTACCCCCTCACTGGGCGATGGACATTTGGGGTGTTTCTACTTATTGAATATTATGAAGAATGCTACTATGAACATTTGTGTACAAAGCATTGTGTGGTCACATATTGCAATTTCTCTAGGATAGATAACTAGGTTTGGAATTACTAGGTCATATGCTCACTCTGTGTTTCACATTTTGAAAAACTACCAAGCATTTCCAATGTCACTGCACCCTTTTACAGTCCCACCAGCAGTAGACAAAGATTTCAACTTGTCTACGTCTTCACCAACACTTGCTGTTTTCTATGCTTTTATTTATAGCCATCCTAATAGATTGCAAAGTGGTTTCAATTCCCTGTGGATGTGGATCATACTGTGTTTTTGATTCACATTTCCCTATTGATGTTGCATATCTTCTCATGTCTTTATTAGCCATTCCAACATTGTCTTTGAACTGTCTCTTCAAATCTTTTACCCATTTTTGAATTTATTTCTTTTTATTGAGTTATTAGTGTTCTTTGTATGTTCTAAAAAATAGCCCTGTTTTGTGAATTTTCTTTTTAATTGCTTAATGGTTTCTTGATGTGTGAACATTTAAAAATGAAGTACAATTTATCTATTTTTTTTTTATTAGTTATGCTTTTGGTCTTCTGAGAAACCACTGCCTAATCCAAGGTCAGGAAGATTTATTGCTATGTTTTCTTCTAAGAGTTTTATAGTTGTAGACATTACATTTAGGTATATGATTCATTTTGAGTTCATGTTTGAGTATGGTGTGAAGTAGGGTTTTAAATTCATGGTTTTGCATGTGCATATCCAATCATTCCAGTGCCATTTCTTGAAAGGTGATTTTTTTTCTCCATTGAATTTTCTTGGCAGATATGTTACAGTTCATTTGACCATAAATGTAAGGGTTTATTTTTGACTCTGAATGCACTTCCATTTATCTATGCTTTCTTTATGCCCATCTCCTGCTGTCTGGATTATTACTGCTTTATAGTAAGTATTGATAGCAGGAAATATAAATTATCAAATTTAGTTATTTCTCTGGATTGCTTTAACTATTTCAAGTCCTTTCATTTCCATATGAATTTTATCATCACTCTGTCAGCTTCTTCAAAAAAGGCAGCTATGATTTTGGTCAGGGCTTGTGTTAAATTTGTAGATCCGTTCAGGGAATTTTGCCATTATATAATATTAAGTGTACTGTTCCATGAACATGGGATGTCTTTCCATTTATTTAAATCATCTTCAAAATTTGTCAATAATGTTTTCCAAGTACAAATCCTACACTTACTGTATTAAGTTTATTCCTAAGTATTTTATTTTTTTTCATGCTTTTTGAAGTGGAAATTGGTTTCTTATTTTTATATTTAGATTTTTCATTGATAGTGTGTAGAAATCCTGTTGATTTTGTATATTGACCTTGTGTTCTTGACATTGCTGAGCTTGCTTAATAGTTTTAGCGGTTATATAGTGGATTATTAGGATTTTCAATATAAATGTTTTATTATTTTCAAATATAGTTTTCTATTTTCCCTTCCAATCTGGATCCCTATTATCTCTTTGTGTTGGCCATTTATTATCAAAACAATTTTTAAACCAAAGGAGAAAAAATTAGACTCAATTATTTAGGTCTTCTTTTTCCTTTACTTTCCCTCACTGTTTTCTGAAGGGGGTGATATTGGTGTATATTTTTTGTTATTTTTGTGAATACTTGTGTTAAAGCCTGCCAGTATAAATGAAGGTAATTAACATTTCCTCTGCACTTATTCTGCTCCAGACATTGGTATAGATATCTTTTCTAACCTTGTAAAGTCATTATTTCTACTTTGTTATTGTGAATAAAGAATCATTGGTCAGGAGTTGGAGAATTTGATATTTAGGTGGTAAATTTGAAATTTTGACCCAGTTTACCTCAGGCTACGAGGCATACTCTTTTCAAAACACTATGCCAATTCACGTTACACTTGCTTAATAAGTATTTATTTATTTTCTGAAATAAAAACAAACCTCTGTCATAAAATTAATATCAAATTATTTTGTGCTATATAAGTTTTTCAGTGTATCAAATTCATTTTTGATTGAGTGTTCTCTGTTTTTTATTTTTTCCTTTTAAAGGAAAAAAAATGTACAAATTTCAGTACCCTGACCTTGTGTATGTTATTTGGTTGTGAGAAGTTACTGTTTTTTTTCCTTCATGCTTGAACAGGTTCATTGCTGCTTTATACTTCACTGAAGCACTACAGCCATATGAACACTTTGATGAGGAAATAAAGTCTGGGGAATTGAGTTAACCATTGCCACAGTCACAAAAGTCACAGGGCAAAGAAAAGCAATACTCATCTGGCATCCTTTCATGAATAAAAGAGCCCAGGAAACTGTAGAATAATAAATTCAACAATTTGAACCTAAACTGCTAATAGATAGTTTAGCCTTAGCCTGCAAATGAAAATGTCTCAAGAATTTATAAATCTCTACTGTCATTATCTTGTATTATGCCACATAATTCATATAACTGTTGACCTTAGAATAAAACAAAAGAAGAAACAAATGACGGACAAAAACATAAATAATAACGTTAAATATGTGAGGATTAAATAAATATTCTTGAAACAAGGATCAAAGTATTCTATTCTTTGCCGTTTATATTCTCATCAGAGAATATTAATCACACTCCCTTATATTTGTTTGCAATATGCAAATATTAAACATTTGATCTGTAGATACTGTTATTGTAGGCTGTAATATGAGTAGACTAAAGTTGGTATAATATGGTTTCTGGTGGTTCTTTATAAACTTTAGGTGTTTCTTGCCAGCCTTCGAATGCTTCGCTATAATTGTGAACAGCCGTATTTTTTTAAATCATCTATTTACTTAAGTAATGAGTTTTAATTAGTGTAAGTGTACATACTTATCCTTATATACATGGCATATATATGCGTATATGCAGACATACATACATGTAATACATATTTACTAATGCCATATCATAGGTATCATGTAAAAAGAATAACTCAGCCCACTTTTAAAAAAAGTAAAAATTTTGCTTTTGGTAGAACTCAGGATCATTTATCACCAGGAACATTCATTCAGTACTTTGGATAAACATTATTGTACGCCTACACTTTTGGCCAAATAGCTACACTGACAAGGAACCTGAAATCCCATCATCACAGTCATCAAACATTTTTGTATAAAAAGAATCGTATTAAGTAATAGATTTCTGGCATTATGATGGTGGGACCAAGTGTCAGAGAAAGCCCTTGCAGAAGGCGAATAAGGAAAATGGAGAGTGGCACAGAACAACGTACATAGTCCAGGAATGTGCCAGAGTTTACTGTTTGCTTTAGTAATTGCTTTTGTCGGCCAGCATTATCTGAAGGTATAGCAGGGCATTTCTGTTTTTGCTGGTCACCGAAATAGAGGAACACAGGACACTGGGCTATCCTTAAAACTACCTATTTTTAGAAAACTCAGTTCTAGTATCAGTAACTTAACAATAATAAATATATGGCTCCCATTGTTGAGCATAAGGTAACATTCATAGTTTTAAGGGAGTATTTGCTTTGGTGAAACAAAATTGCAATAATACATTTTTTTGCAGGTATGTGTGCACATGCATATAATGGTCTTCTTTTTTAGTCGTTTGATGAATCCCTCTGAAGCTAATCTCTGGTGTCAGGAAAAGAACTGATGGTTTAAAGCATTTTTACTGAAAACCTAAACTCTCTTAGAAAAAAGTGCCCTTAAAACATAATATGTGCTTATTTTACAAAGTGGGTCTTTCTTAAGAGCTGTTTGATCTCAGGTTTGGATCCCATATTTCTCCAGAGAATTAGCCTCAAAAAAATCTGAATCCCTGTGGGACTCTAATATATACTTTTTGGAATATTTATTCAGATGAAAAGCCTGTGTTAACTTTGAAAATTCTAAATGGACAGCAGTGTTGCTTCTGGCCTCAGATTTGAGCTGTCTGTAGTTTTCAAAGTCTGCTAATGTGTGAGAATTTTCCTCTTCTTTTCATAGTGTCTCATTAGGACATGGGTTACTTGAGTTCAAAATTAAATCAGGCTTGCAAAAAATATTTTTTTCTGACAATATACAGGTTGTAAATAGCACAGTGATCATGATCACTATTGTGGTGATAAAACATCAGGATATGATATGTTTGAGGGCTGGGCAGAATACTGTTGCAAGGATTATGTTTTCTTTTTTTATTTAAAGTAATGTAAAAATATGTTCTATTTCAAGCAGCATTTGTAGTGTCATGTGTAATTTTCAATGCCATTAACAACCTTAAAACAGGTAAAGTCATGCTGTGGTGCCCATACGAGATGTCCAATAGAAACAAATCAAATTATGATCGATGCTTGCAATCTTCATACCCCAAATAGCATTTATTATGTGAAGCCCAAAGATACACACTATTGAATTTAAAATAGATGAAAGAGTGCCTTGTTTTCAACAATGCTGGAAGATTCATATATACAGCTCTCGTTTAGGCCACAGGTAGAGATTGATATTTGTCATTATTATAGTTATTTGAATTCAAGTTTGGAGCCAAATAGAAAAGAAAATACTTTTTTTCCCTTGAAGATTTGCAACCTTAACAAAAAACCAGCAAACAAACAAACCCATCTGTTATGATTTGGAAAATACTCAGTGTTCTGTATTGCAGAAAAGACAGAGGAAATAATACAATTTTTCAGACCTTATGCAAAGTATAGCAAAACTTTTCTGACCTACAACTCTACACTATATAATAAGAGATGCAGTGTGACTTTTGAGGGTAAAATGTGCTTGGGTCCTCAGGCACTGAGAAAGCAGTGGTTATAGGTGAGGTCCATTCGATCAAAATTCTTGTGGTGCATCCTGGTTCCAGGACTTATTAAGGTTTAAACTTGAGCAATTTACTCAATTACGTTATGATGAGGGACCATAAGGCAAGCTGAGGGCCAAGCACAAGCTACCATTATCCCCTGGACCACTGGTGGGATATGTGTGATATTCCTTGGGAACTCCCGGCTGCTCAAGAACAAAGGAAAGAAAACACAGGGTTAACTGACAGAGATTACAGTCTTGCAGGACATGAGCGTCCATCCGTTTACAAATTTATTAGCAAATTCCAAGTAAAAGGCAATCTTACCAATAGCCTGATCTCCAGAAACCTACAGACTCCGTTTCCTGGAGCCCCAACATCACCCCTCCATAGTGATATGGGGAACAAAGGCAAGAAGGAAATGGCAGGTAAAATTAAACTTACTTATAACCCGCAGCTCATTGACAGATACTAGAGGCTGACAGGGTAAAACATTTTTTCAGGAACTCCATACTATCTTAATGTTAACGCTTTGCTAGAGGGAAAAACAACTTTGGTTTGACAATAGCTAGGTCTCTAGCATCCTGTGAGGCTTCTTTAGCATATAAAATTCTCTTTGGAAACTTCCCTTTTGACTATACTGGTGTATAACCAGTCGTCCTTCACAACTCCAGTGCAGCAACTTCTGCCTATGGGTCCTGTCATGTGCTTTAATAAAATCACTTTTTAGCACCAAAGGCATGTCAAGAATTCTTTCTTGGCCCGCAGCTCTGGACCCCCCCATCACCCCCAAAACCCCATCAGTTATCCTTCAGTGTCTAACTTTTAGATTTATTTAAAATAAAATTTCATACTACCCGCAAAGTACTTATAGTAGTGTAAATAATAAATGATGACATTAACATTTTTAGTTGAAAGTTTCAGGTTATTTTTCTACCCAGTATTGTGCTGAATTTTCAATCAGTATTCACAGATCAGCTGATTGTAGCTTAGGTTGGCTGCTTTCATACTTTGCAACAAAAGTACAGCCGTCAGGGGATTTGCTTTGTGATGGTTAGGTTCCTACAGATCGCTAAAGCCTAAGGTGGTTTGAATGATGGCTATGGGTTTCTTCTCATTAAGCCGCCAATTTTTCACCAGAAGGACATCACTGAAGAAGGAGAATAGGTGTGGAGTCTAGTGGGTATGCAGGAGGGGATGTAAAATTACTGAGTATCTCTGACCTGATAATCTGGAAAAGTTGTTCTTAGGGACATTAACTTGGAACACGAATTAAAAACACAATTCTGCATTAGTTGAGCAATTATGTAATTGGCTGTCTTCAGAAAATGATGTAGGGTCATTTTCAGGATTTTGCACTGGTAAAAAGACTTTACCTCCTCTGTGCATGGCCCCCGAGAAAGAACAAATTAGTGAATGTGAAATACTTACCTAATAGGCTATGCTTCATCGTTATCAACGGATTGTAATTTGTAAAAGCATACTCATTTATGAATAAACTTTCACACCTGTATCCAAAATAAATCACTAGTTCATTCATCATTGCCAATCCCTTTTTGTAATTTCGGAGCAGATATTTTTAAATTATAGGGAAACAAACCCAAAGCAGCATTTGAGGGGCATTTTAATTAAACAGCATCACTGAATCTGCTACGTTCCAGGCAGTGTATCAGGCACTGGAAATACAAAGAGAAGCACCAATAGATTTTCTTTCCTTGGAGGAAGATAGCACACACAATATGTTTTATGATGAATACTGAGACCGTGTACCTGCTAGCCCCATGACCCCTGTTCCAGCCTTGTGGCATTCCGTCACCACAATTACCCTGGACCAGCTGCCGAGTCTATGCATGCTTGATGGGCACTAACTCATTTACTTCTCAGTAGCACTGTGAGAGAGTTACCATTTTGTCCCTATTTTACACGTGAGAAAATGCTGTAGGAGACCCAGAAACTCAGAACCAAATCTGTTATCTATATTTAGCAAGTGAATAGCTCTATAAACAACTCTGTAAAATGAAAAATGACCTCCTCCCAGAGTTATTTTATTTTCTCACCCTTGCGTTATTCTGGTTCAATTTACTTTTATTTTAACTTAACCCTGTTTGTTAAAAAAAAAAAAAGTGCACCTTTAAACGATCTCACATCTTGTGTGTTAGGTAGGAAATGTATACATACAGTTTTCTCCATTGGCTTTTGTGAAACAGTAGCCTCCTGGGCTTTGCTTTCTACCTTTCAAAGACTTGTTTAGATGTTTGAGATTCATCTTCTAACTAGCCATTGAATACAGATTTTCACAGGGTTGAAGACCGTCTCCATTTCTTGCCCTATAGGCAATTTTGTCCATTTCTTAATTTCTACCAATTCACCACTGATTCACTCTTTATTATCTCTTGTTCCCTTCTTGATTCTGAGTGCAAAGCTAATATGTTTATCCATTTTTTAGAAATCTCATGGTGGAACTTCACCATTTTACCCATTATTTCTCTCCCTGTCCTCCAGTGCAGTAAAACAATATCACGATCGTCTTTCAGTAAATAATGCCACAGTTTTGCCAGTTTCCCAGCCAGGGAAAAGTTGTCCTGATGCTTATCCTTCCTTTAGTGTAGTTTGTGTATCCATCTGATGGGGTTTTGGAGTGGTGGGGGTCTGGAGCTGATGGCCAAGAAAGAATTCTTGAGATGTCTTTGGTTCAAAAAAAGTGATTTCATTAAAGCACAGGGACAGGACCCTTGGGCAGAAGGAGCTGCACTGGGGTTGTGGAGAATGACTGGTGATATACTATGGAGTTGGGGGAGGTAAAGACAAAAGGAGGCCTCCAGAAGGACTTTCATATACTAAGTAGGACTCATAAGAAGCCAGAGGCCTTGCTGTTATCTAGTGAAGATTGTTTTCCCTTCAGTAAGACATTAACATTAAGACCAAAGGGAGTTTCTGCAGAAATGTAACACTGTATTTGCCTCAAGTATTTGTCAATGGGCTGCAGGTCATAAGGAAATTTCATGCTATTTACATTTCCTCCTTGCCTTAGTTCCCCACATCTCTATGGAGGAGGATAGATGTTGGGCTCCAGGAAATTGAGTCTATGGGTTTCTGGAGGGTAGGCTATTAAGTTTGCCTTTTCTTGTAATTTACTAGGAAATTTGTAAACTAATGGAGACCCCTGTCCTGCATGACTGTGACCTCTATCAGTTAACCCTTTGTTTTCCCCTTTCCTTTGTTCTTGGGCAGCCAGGAGTGCCAGAGGAATATCACACATATCCACCCCCCCCACCCCCACCAGGCGGTGGGGAGTGTTTGTGGGTATCAGCTTGCCTTATGCTTCCTCATCACATCTCTGGAACGGTCTGTCTACTTTTCTTTACGCCACCGCCAACATTGAAGTTCAAGGTACCTAGCACACCTTTCTTACACTTCTGAAATAACCCCCTAACTAGTTTCCCTACAAAATAAGTTCTGATACTGAACTCCATTACACTGAAGTCAAAGATCTTTCCAGTGCTAAAAATCTTTTCAATGGCTTTGTGGTACCATCAGCAATGAGGAGAGAAGACTCCTTGAAATGGCCCCCCACATCCTGCATTGTCTGGGTCCTAAGAGCCACTGTGCACTTTATCATTTCCTTGTAGTAATTATGATCCTGCCCACCCCAGGGCTTTTCCACATGGTGTTTCCTCTGGAATGCTTTTACCCATCCCAGCCCCATTCCTCTTTGATTAATGTAAGTCTGTCTTATGCCTCATGTTTTTCCTTCTCTGAGTCAATTTCCCAGTCATAGGCTGCAATGGTATTATGAGTCTTTAAGGCATAACCTTTTTCATCGTTGCAAATTTGATACATACATATTTCAATTTACTTTTCTGCTAGATAGATGAGAAGTAATATTACAATAGTAAGTTTTTCCTGAATTGATAAGTCATTGGGCAGCAGGTCTGTTATATAAATTTATATTATCTGTAGCAAGATAAAACTTACGTATTTAAATAAAGGTACCTCTGATTATTTTTGAAACGAGATAGGGGTAAAAATAAACAGATCCTTCTAGAGTATGCTAAATATGATACACAGTACTTCTCATCTTGGAAGGCTCCTGTTGGTTTATCATTTTGGTAAATGGTACCCAAAGATGGCATCTGACTGAAGTTGAGAGATTTGGAGAAAGAGAGTATTTCCTAGATCTTTGCTCTTCAGTATGACAGCCAATAGTCACGTGTGGTTATTTATATATAAATTTAAATTTATTAGAATTAAGTAATTTAAACATGCAGTTTCTTGATTACTATAGCCATAGTTCACCTATTTAACAAACACAACTAATTAGCATAAAGAGCATCACTGTCATCCCAGAACACTATCACAGAGCATTGCCCTAGACAGCTTCCACTCAGGATGGAAATGTTAAGTGAAATTAGAAAAAAAAATAACTGAAGGATTTTTTGAGGTAAAATTAATTGCTTTCAAAGCAAGAGCTCTTTGAGAAGTTACAAATAAATTTTAATGAATTTCCCTTAAGCGGTTTGTGCTGGCTTGTAAAATACAGTTACATCTTTCTGAAAGCCCCTTTCTCCTCAGAGAATTCTATTTATAGATATGTGAAACTTTCCTGATGTTTTCTACAAGGTAAATTGAATAACAAATTCAAAACCTGCCACTAAACTGAAGAATGCAGTTATAATCAAATTGGACTTAAAAATTGCTGGGTTCAAAGATTTATCTAGAAAGTATGTTCTTGTTTAGAATGTAAGGTTTTCTATTAAATATGGGTTACACAGATAAGACCTCTACCCCTTTCATCCCTGTTTATTTTTATAAGGGACTCTTTTCACATCTTTTCTTGTTATTAGATGGGGTATTTGAAGGCAAAGTCAGAAGGTACACTTTAATTTCCCACAGAGTACAGTTGAAACTCCACATGAAAACTTTTAATGATATCAAATCATTCATTTGACATATTTTTACAGATCCTGTTCTTTGTGCTGAATCTTGTGCCGACTCTGATGGGAAGGAGGAGTAAGCATGTTGGAGGAAGGAAGGGATTGCATAAGACAGAATATTAGGGGTAGAGTTAATAATTTGAACAAAGAACGAAGAGAAGAAACGTATGTAGAACTCTGGCTGATTTAGGACATAGTTAGCCCTAGGCACATTGTATAAATGGAGAAATCGAGGCAGAGTAGAAATGCGCTCACTGTAAAATAGTCCTAAATACAACAATATCCAGCTCATACAGGTGCCATATATGAGCTGGATTTTCAGAGGTTACATATAATCTAGATTTTTATGATATTCCCTAGGGGGTAAAAGCAACTATATCCCAGGAGATGAAACCACATATGAACGGATGAAGCATCATGAAGGAGTATTTGGGGACACAGGAGAAAGTTATCATGGCTGGAAAACAGGATGTGGGTGTATGTGTGTATATCAGATTACTGGGAGTTGGAGAGAGGTGAAGCTGAAGAAATATTTTGAAGTCATTGAAGCAAGTACATCTCCAGGATAGAAACTTCATATTATCTATCTGTTGCCAGTGCCTACAGGGAGCCTACACACTCAAATTCATGCTTTTGAAGTACATGGATGGATGGATGGATGAATGGATGAATGGATGGATGGATGGATGAATTAATGAGTAGACAGATGAACACTGAGTACATTTAACTGAAGTAAGGGCAATATGCATAAAGCTCCTAGTTTTAGTTTCATCCTTTGGTTAGTTAAGACACTAGAAATATGTTAAAGCAGGGAAATCATGCAACCAAACTTGATCATAGATGTCAGTGTTAAAGAGAACTGGTTGGAGCAAGGGGAGAACACAGGGAGAGCACTTACAAGGAGGTTTTTAATATATATTATATATTATATATATGTGTGCAGATATATAGATACACACACATACATATATATACATACACACATACATTTATACATACATAATATACATACATATATATATTCTAGACAATAGATGTTGAATCCTGTAAGTAGGGAAGTAAAGAAGAAATGGAATTTAAGAACATTTTAGGCAGAGGGAATAAAATGTGTGAAGATGCTTTTATGGGGCAGGAGACAGAGATGTGTGAACCATATGAATCTCTTCATCTGAAAAAATAATAAGAATTTGTCTAAATCATTTCTAAATCTATTCTGATGTTAGAATATATGATCTGATGTTATCACTGCAGCAACTTTTTTTCAGGTAATTCTCGAATATTTTGTCCTTTATCCACTAAAACTATTTTGTGTCTACACCCTTAACCCTCCCTGGGTTGTAATAGAGTGTTCACTTGCTTATAACCCTTGCTAAGCTGTTTACTCTTTAATGGCAAACGCTATATCTTGTTCACTCTTTTATCTCCAGCATCTAAAACAGTGCCTAGTCTATAGTAGTTTCTCAAAACTATTTTTTTGAATTAATACATGAAGAAATGAATGAATGAACTTCTAACTAGGGGAAACTTTGGGATCCTAGTGGTGCTCTCAGGAACTTATAGCTACGATCCAAGGTGATAAAGACCTTGGGTTTGGTGCATTATGGCATCACCTCTAATCTTTCTATTGTGCTGGATTCTGGGGGGTTGGGGGACAAAGACCCTTTGGAATGACTTAAATCCTCTGGCACCAACTTTCTTCCTTGGATTTTGTCTTTTCCTCCAAAGAAGTGTTGGGAAAAAGGAATATGCTAAGCTGGTTCATTCTCTGTACCCTCCTTTCCTGGGGTAGACAGGGGAAGGCTTTTCCTTAGATCCGAGAACTGTGAAATGCCCCAGGTTGAGGATGCGCCATACCTCTTCATCCAGGTATCACCGGATTACATGACCAACGTGCTGTGGAATGTCACACAGGGAGAGCAAAGCAAACAAAAAGCCAAGCCTAGTGAACTTGGTACTTTGTGGGTGATACTTCAGAATTGCTTTCCTGTGAGAGGATGTTCCTGAGTGATTACGGTTAAGTCAGGAAATACAGAGTCACAGTTGCAGTACCAATTTATCTCTATCGCAATAATTGAATTTGAGGTTAATGAATACTGTATTGTAAACATCATGTGGTGCTTTACATCTTTTTAATGGCCAAATTCCCTGGTTTCAAATAAATGAAGTACGTTGCCCTGAATTGTGAAATAAAAATATTTCAAAACAGATTCTCCACTCCATGCTTTAATGAATTATTTCACACTAGGGATCCATAAAATAAGTACCTTTAAGAAACAACAGTTTTGTTTTAATGGAACTTTATATTATTTTTGACTGAATAAAACCTTACGTCTTTTCAAATTTACATTGGAGATTTATCTATTTGAGTTGGCCCATTTACTTAAATTCCCTGATTCTGCTGTGAATATGACATTTATTTTTGTTTGTTTTGCTTTGTTTCGATTTCAGAGATGAAGTGTTTAACTTCCAGTGTCTAAAGTCAGAACCTGGGATGGATGCTTTAATATCACTAGTGATGATACTTAGTATCCCAGCAAAAAAACTCTTAAACTCTGAGGGTAAGGCACAAAATTGACGTATGATACCTGAAGTTAGAGGCTTGCTAGGGCAAGATGACATTATTTCAAAGATCAAGCCTTCTCTAGACCAGAAAGAAACAAGACTCAGTAATAGAGTGTGCCTCTGTTCTAATGAGTGACCACGTTAACAACCAAAGAAAGAATTAATCCACCAAAAGGGAACAGTAAGTTGCAGCTTAAGGAAGACGACAGCAAAGATGAATGTGTTGACTTGTTCCGCCAGTACCGTGCCCAAGAAAGGGTCACTTGCAAACCACCTCAACTTACACGCCCTGGTGGCAGCGATGCCTTTGGTAGGCATAACACATTCATTGTCATCACCTGATGCCCAGGGCCATTAAAATAGTGCTGTGGATTTTTATTCTTCTGATTCAACGTGCACAAAGCAAAATTGGATTAAAATTTGGTTATCTGTTTCCGGGTGATGAGTTGTGAATGGCTCACAACTTAGTAGCTTAAAATATTAACTAATTCCCTTGGTTGTCCTGGTTGACTAGGAACAGCAGGGAAGTTTCCACTTGTATTTTCTCCTGGTAGCGTTGGAGACGTCTGAAGCCTCAACTGGACCAGAGGGACATGATAGTCCCTTCTTTATCATGTCTCACACTTCAGGTGGAGGAATGGCTGAGCCTCTCTTTCTCCTTGTGACTTTGCCACATGCCTTGCTTGGGTTTCCTCACAACATGATAGTCTGAGGTAAGTCAGACGGCTTACATCCTTGTTGGTTTCCCAGAGACAGAGTTTCCATAAATCTATGCAGAAGCTGCAAGACTTTTCATGACTTAGCCATGGAAGTCATAGGACATTGCTTCTGTCATATGCTGTTAGACAGAAGGCAAAGAGTCAAACCAGATTCTTGTTGAGGGGACTACCAGCAAGCCCATTGGAGGCCATCTTTGGAGACTAGATACACCAGAGGGTTAAAAGCTAAGCAGTTTCTCGAGGTACTTCTTGATGTTAGAAGTAACACCCACTTTTTCTGTTTATTTTCAGATTACCTATAAAAAAATACATAGACATGTACAAAACAATATAAACATGTTTTAATGGTGTTGAGTGAGAAGTAAATCTTAGCACTGCCAGCTTTCCTAATTTCATCTCCATATCCTTCGTAAGCATTTTTGGCCGCATTTTTCATCATAATCATAAAACAATATATTTACAGTTCTTTTGCTTGATTTATCACGTTAGAAAATATATTCAAACTCCTACCTTCAGAAATGAGTAAACTGATGTCCTTTATATACTTTTTAATCTCCCTTCTACACAAATTTTATTGTATTTTTATTTTGTTTATTTTATTGCTCTCGTCATCATTTTAAACAATATATTTAACTCTCTGTTACATGCTTATTTAAAAGTATCAGTGTTGGGTTCACCACTATTAGAATAAAGGAAAAGATTATACTTTATCACTTCTAACTTTATGCTTTACATTAATGACATTTTTAAATTTTTTTAACTTTTCCTTTATTTTAGAGAGAGAGAGAAAGAGCACAAGTGGAGGAGGGGCAGAGAGAGAGACACACACAGAATTCTAAGCAGGCTCTAGGCTCTGAGCTGTCAGCAAGGAGCCCGATGCGGGGCTCAAACTCATAAACCCCAAGATCATGGCTTGAGCCAAAGTCAATGCTTAACCAACTAAGCCACCCAGGTGTCCCTCATCCTTTTTTTTTTTAAAATAAATTTTGTTTTTAATATTTATTTTTGAGAGAGACAGAACATGAGCGGGGGGGTGGGGGGTGAGAGAGGAAAACACAAAATGTAAAGTAGGCTACAGGTTCTGAGCTGTCAGCACAGAGCCCAATGTGGGCTCAAACTCATAAGCCACGAGATCATGATCTGAGCTCAAGTAGGACGCTTAACCAACTGAGACACTGAGACACCCCCTACAGTAATCACATTTTTAAAAGTTTATTTAGAGAGAGAGAATCAGTGGGGAAGGAGCAGAGAGAGGGGAACAGAGGATCTGAGGTGGGCTCTGTGTTGACAGCAGAAAGCCTGACATAGGGCTTGAACTCACAAACTGTGAGATCATGACCTGGGCCAAAGTCAGATGCTTGACTGACTTAGCCACTCAGGCACCCCAACAGTAATGACTTTTTATATTTAAAGTTTGATAATGTTTAAAACATATCTATAAATATAATTAAGTCTTCATTTTTCAGTATATATATTGATTTTAAAATTTGTGAGGGAGGAATTTTTTTTAACATATTATAATCTGCAAGTGTTAGTTTTCAGAATCATATATAATTGGCCCTGTATGAAGAAAAAGTAATCATGTATCATTAAAACTGTACTACATGACTAAGAATATTTCTATGTCAAGATCAAATAGATGGGTTTTTTTTATACCCCATATTTTTTGAAAATTATAATCTATTTATTATTTGGACTATTTCTTGTTTGGTATTTTTACTGTTTTATAAAGCTTTACTTTTTGACTCATTTTGCTATAATACATCTCTTCAAACCTCGTACTGATGGTATCAGTTGAATTAAAATATAAATCTGTTTCTTGGTGAAAAAACTATTTGTGAAGCTCTGTGAGTTCTTGTGGTAGGTAGCCTCTTAAGATGGTCCCAAATGGTCTCTCTCTCCTGGTATTCCTCCTTATGTAATTCTTTCTTCTTTTGTGTGGGATGGACTTGCTTCTGATGAATAAATTATGGCAAAAGTGATGCGTTGTCATTTCTAAGATTAGGTTACAAAAATTGTGGCTTCTATTTTGGGTATTGTCTCTTGGATTGCTTGTCTTAGAAAAAAGTCATTTGCCATTCATAAGGGAGCCCTCCAGAGAGGTAAGCCAGTAAGTGTGTAAGCAAGAAGGTCTCCTGATTGAGGCTTTAGATGAGACTGAAGCCAGAACCAATAGTGACCTTGAGGTGGCCCTGAGCCATGAATACCCAGCTAAACTATATCATCCAGATTCCTAAGCCACAGAAGTAATAAATATCTGTTATTTTAAATTGTAAATTTGTGGAATAATTTGTTTTATACAGAAACATAATTAAAACAGATTTCTTTTTATTTTTTTTATTTTTTTTTTTATTTTTTTTTTATTTTTGGGACAGAGAGAGACAGAGCATGAACGGGGGAGGGGCAGAGAGAGAGGGAGACACAGAATCGGAAACAGGCTCCAGGCTCCGGGCCATCAGCCCAGAGCCTGACGCGGGGCTCGAACTCACGGACCGCGAGATCGTGACCTGGC
This sequence comes from Panthera uncia, assembly GCF_023721935.1. NCBI lineage: Eukaryota > Metazoa > Chordata > Mammalia > Carnivora > Felidae > Panthera > Panthera uncia. The sequence goes on along the minus strand of NW_026057577.1, from coordinate 13,248,122 downwards.
TGAAGTCGGACGCTTAACCGACTGCGCCACCCAGGCGCCCCAACAGATTTCTTTTTAAATCAGAATACTGGTTCTTGGAGTAGGAAAGCCAGAGGGGTAGCACTCCTTTAAAAACCCGTTAGTTACAATTAAGTTCACCTGAGAAGGGCACAACATTATGTTTTCATATATATTATTTCATTTGATCAATCCAACCGGGTGTTATTGCCCTTCTTTTATGAAAAGAGATATTTAAGCCTATATGTAATAATAAATTATTTATTCTTCAGGGCTCCTCAGACTGAAACGTCACTAGAACATGGATTGTTTTCTTCCTAATCCAATTGGTACAAACAATGCCTGCAACAATATAGCACTCTGAAAGCATTTGATAAATATATAAAAACTAATAAAAGATTTCTGCTCACCATCAACAACACAAAACACACAACCTACCAGATTTTTGTCCCTGGAAGTGAGGGGCTGCTAAACCAGGAACTTGAAATGTGGGAGCATTTTCAAAAGAAGCAGTAGGCTTTGAAGAGAATGCTAGTCAAGGTATTATGTGAATTAAATAAGTTTTTGTATTTTATTTACTTATTTTTAATGTTTATTTTTGAGAGAGACAGAAAGAGCATGAGCAGGGCACAGGCAGAGAGAGAGGGAGACACAGAATCATAAACAGTCTCCACGCTCTGAGCTGTCAACACAGAGCCTGAGGCAGGGTTTAAACCCACGAGCAGAGAGGCCATGACCTGAGCTGAATCATGAATGGAGCTGAAGTCGGATGTTTAACTGACTCAGCCCCCCCAGGCACCCCTAAAGAAGTTTTTAATAGAAAACTCAGGTTCTTTGATAAGGTTGCTCTCAGGGGCTCGCAGGAGGAGGTAAATGTTATTGGAAGCTGGAGGAAAGGGGTTACTTGTTATTTGGTGGCAGAAACTTAAGAACACTGTTGTCTGCAATAACATGAAGAGTAGAAAATGTGCCTGATGAACTGAACCATCTAGCTAGGATTATTTCCAAGCAAAATGGTAAAAGTGATGTCTAATTTTGGTAAAACCTAAGAGGCAAGAGTTAAATTGAGGGAAAGATTATTAAATGTAAGGAGTCAGAAGTTGAGGTTTTGAAACTTCTCAGCTTTTATAGATGACAAATAAGGCTTAATTAAGAAATGGCTTCCAAGCAAGGATCACATCCAGGGCTTAGCCAGAAGGACATATTCCAAAATGAAGTCAAGGGTGAAACTTTAAAATACTTCTTTTTTTAATCTCTGAAAGATCTGAGTTGGTATAACACCATGTTATATAGGCAAAAGGCTTTCTAAGGAGAATAAAGGTGTTTCTCACGATCTTCTCAAATAACAGAGATTTTTGTGAAAAGCTTCTCTCAAAGACATTTTTCACTGTAGCTTTTAACAGAGTGCAGTCCAAGAGATTTCCAAGGAGACCCTTTAAGAAATTTAAGAAATGCTGTAGGAATACCCACCATCTTGGATTGAGGGAGACAAAATGTTAGGACTGAGGAAAGATCCTCAGACTTCAGAATTCTACTGGCAAGAAGAGTGCTGAGAAAGCTGGTTAGCCACCAACGCATGATACTTTTCATGAAAAAGGAAAGATGATGTGGGGGCAGAAATGAGAGTCCAGCCGGTAGAGCCAAGAGCTATGGAAAATTATTTCTAGATCTTGAGACCTAACTCAAGGGATTTCCAATGTTTTCCAGGCTGGCTTTCAGAATTTCTATGAAGTAGTAACAGCCCTCTGCCTTCCATTTTCTTCCTCTTTGAGCAAGAATGTCTAGAATGTCTAGTTATCCTTCCCGTGTATTGTACCTTGGGGTGTGTGTGTGTGTGTGTGTGTGTGTGTGTGTGTGTGTAAGGACAATTTATCTCTCTGGTTGCATAGCTCTACAGATGGATAGAGGCTATATGTGAGGTATAACGCCCAAGGAGCCTCTTCACACATGACACTGATTTAGATGATGATTCTGAACTTGGAGCTGGTGCTGTAATAGGATGTCACTTCCAAGATATAGTCACAAAATATCTATGACTTCTGTCTTCAGTGTTTTCTCTTATTCTTTCATGGAATGCTTGCTCCAGGGGGAGCCAACTGCAATTTTGAGAGGCAGCTCCGTGGAGAGGCCCATATGTTGAGGGACTGTGACCTGCCAATAACAGGGCAAGTGAACACCCAGTTAAGGTTGAAGTCAAACTGTTGGCCAGAGCTGCAGCCTTATCTAGAGGCTGATTGTACTAGGCTCAGAGGAAATCTATTTCCACACCATGAATGTGCTCCTAACCACATGAAACTGTGTGATATAATACATGTTTGTGGTTTAGGGGTAGTGTCTTACATAGAAACAGACCACTACCATAGGTGTGAGGTTGCTCCCTAAGGTGTTAGATGTCAAAGAAGCACAGATTTCACTTGGGAAAATAAGTCCTCTGTTTTCAGCATGTAGATCTGTGAAGAGAAGCTTGGGCAAATTGTGCTTGGAACTCAGGGTTTACCTAGGAGGAAAGGGGATGATAATACATATCTCATCTCTTCTCCTTGAGATCTGGAGTTAGGAGGCTTTATCTAGATGCACCTGTATTGTCCTGTTCATGGCCCAGTGGCATTATGTGCAAAAGAGTCCAGCAGAGTGACTTTGGTACTGAGCTGGAGGAGATGAATGGGCATCAGTGTGTCTGGACTACTGTCACCTCTTCTGGAAGAATCTGAAAGAAATAAGTACAACAGTAAGCATTACGTAGGGCTGTAATATTTTGCCATTCCTCATAATACTTGGAACAAGGGGACTGAATCTTAGTCATTATGCTCCGGAAGCACCTTTCATAGAGAGCCCCACTGTTTGAAACATTGTTCATTAGAGACACGTTTCCCAGTGGATAGAGCACAGTCATGAGAGCATCGCATGCCAAATCCTTTCTTCCCCCCAAATATCTGAATGTCTACAATCGCACAATTTCTGCTTCATATGCAGAAGTTATAGTAGAGAGCAGACAGATAAAGTCTTTGCCTCATGAGGCTCTCTTATCTGTTTATGGATCTTATGCTCTAGCTCTTTCTAGAAGAACCAACTCGGATCCCACTGCGACTCTTACCTTGTGAGAATGGCTGAAGGAATCAATCTTAAGACCTTTCAGTCCTGAGTGCACTGGTCAGTTTTATCTGAGTTTAATTTTTGCTGAATTTAAAGCTGAGGCACTGCTACTATTTCTCTGGGTGAAATCATGCCCTACCACAAGTGCAAAAGCAGCAGCAGGGCATTGGGGATTAGCTACTGTGCTTCAGCCATAGTCTGCTGAGACCAGCTTACAGTCTGCAGGCAATAGCCAATGGCCACTTTCATAGTCAAGGCACTAAGATAGGACCAAGTCAGGCTGTACTTTCTGCTCAGGATTCTCTCTCTCTCTCTCTCTCTCTATCTTTTTAAATTTACATTCAAGTTAGGTAACTTACAGTTTAGTCTTGGCTTCACGAGTAGAAACCAGTGATTCATGTTTTACACATGACACCCAGTGCTCATCCTGAAAAGTGCCCTCCTTAATGCCTGTCATGAATTTAACCCAGCCCCCCCACCTTCCAGTGACCCTCAATTTGTTCTCTGTTTTTAAGAGTCTCTTATGGTTTGCCTCCCTCTTTGTTTTTATCTTATTTTTCCCTCCCTAGCCCTATGTTCATCTATTGAGTTTCTCAAATTCCACATATGAGGGCAATCATATGATATTTGTCTTTCTCTGACTTATTTCACTAAGATGATAATCTCTAGTTCCATCCATGTTGTTGAAAATGGCAAGGTTTCATTCTTTTTCATCACTGAATAGTATTGCATTGTGTATACATATCATGTCTTCTTTATTCATTCATTAATGGGCAGAAGACATGAATAGACACTTCTCCGAAGAAGACATCCAGATGGCCGACACATGAAAAAATACTCCACATCACTCATCATCAGGGAAATACAAATTAAAACCACAATGAGATACCACCTCATACCTGTCAGAATGGCTAAAATTAACAACTTGGGAAACAATAGATATTGGCAAGGGTGTGGAGAAAGGGGAAACCTTTTGCACTGCTGGTGGAATGCAAACTGGTGCAGCCACTCTGGAAAACAGGATGGAGGTTCCTCAAAAAATTAAAAATGAAACGGCCCTACAACCCAGAAATTGCACTACTAGGAGTTTATCCAAAGGATACAAAACTCCCGATTCGAAGGGGCACATGCATCCCAATGTTTATAGCAGCAGAGTCAACAATAGCTGAATTGTGGGAAGAACCCAAATGTCAAAATGTTGATACTACCCAAAGCAATCTACGCATTCAACCAATCCCTATCCAAATAACACCAGCATTCTTCACGGAGCTAGAACAAACAATCTTAAAATTTGTATGGACCCACAAAAGACTCTTAATAGTCTGCTGAGGACTCTGTTATGGAGAATTCTAAGGAATTCTTTAACATAGAAAGCACAGGACATGGAGCCTTAGAAAGGAGTCAGTGTCTTGCTTTCATTTCTATATGGTGGGCTCCTGCATCTCACACTGCAAACTGAAAGTTGCAGATCAAGCTGCAAAGTAGTCCATCCCAGTTATATATAAAAGTTATTAGGCATATTACATTATGATACTGAAACTAGAACAATTTAATTTATTAAAATGCCCTCAATAAACATACTCCTGATTAAATTAAAACCGGCTTTAATGAGTCTAAGTGAAACATTCTTTGTGAGTAAACATTTATTTTACAAGTACGTTCACACACACACACACACACACACACACACAAAGAGCTTATTCAGCTAAGGTTAGGTTAAAAAACAAAGACTATATTTGCAGTGACAGAGCAAAATATTTTAAAAACGTATACAAGTGCATTCATAACCTCTTGAGTCAAATCCATATGGCAAATAATACTGCAAGGCAAATATTTTGCAAATGTTTATGCCCTTCTCCCTGCAGTTAAGCGCTAGCTGAGATTTAGCAACTGGCAGTGGTTTGTAGACGTGTTGGCCAAGCAAGCACTTTGTTGTTACTGGCCAAAGTAAATACAGGTTTCATTTCCATAAAGGTATGTTTACCATATCTTCAGTTGGAACCTAAGACATGCTCAGGATTGGAGGAAGCAGTCGCTGGTGATTTCATTTTGTCATTGTGTGAATTGCAGCTGTGTTTTCTTACTGCATAAAAAAAAGAGTGTATGTAAAATCTTACGTAGCAAGATTATAGATTAAAACAGTACATTTGCCTGGTTCAGAGACTTTATGGTGGGTTGTCCTTAAGGAACTACACTTCGAACATATATCACTTTAATCATCATCTAGCATGCTATGCAATTTGATTTTAATTTTTGCAAATAAGTGTTTTTGATCTTCAAAGCTGGCTTGCAGCTTTTAGTAAAACATGCCAATTTTGCACCATTTTATAACTCATCTAAATCTTGTCCAGACAATGAAATAATTCTATGCTTTTTGTGTTGCTGCTTTTGAAACAAGAGCAAGATGGTAAGATTTAATAGCTCGTATATTTAGTAAATACAACACTTAAGTCTTCTAGGTATTCTAAGATGAGGATTGGGTTCAAGCAATTTCATTTTCCTCCCTCACTGACCGATCAAATTATTGAGTTTTTTAAATAATACAAAGCAACACTTTACAAAGTATATAACATATTTAAATCTCTGATAGTTCATTTTAATAATACATATGTTAAAGAGAACAGAAAATAGTTCAGGATTAATCACATCTCATGAATTTCTAACTGTAATAAAAAGAGAAAATAGTACGTTAGGATGGAAAGGCCAGTGCTATTTTAAGGCCGTGATAATTTTAGGAAAGGTACATCACTTTACGGGTTAGATATTCTTGTTTCATTTCTATAGCAAAGTGGCTAATGAGTCAAAATTGAGTTTAAAGAGAGGGTTATCAATCTCTTGGCTGATTTGGGCAATTTCCACATATATGGATACTGAGCCCTTCTTTCCCCCTATTTTAAAAGCACTTTCTCTGTCCCAAAGATAGAGAATCTGTGATTTTGCTAATGGATTATCTACATTTATTATTGAGTCCCTTGGCAATGTTTCCTTCTAGGGGGGGAAATGCCTCTGCCTTGCTCTAAGGGAGGGGAGGAGCTTTTTCTCAGAAATAAATTTCCCATCAAGTAGGTGTTAAGTCTGTTGACGTTAATGTCTCTCCTGATCCTAATAAATTATAACCTAAAAGGCTGTAGTCCCTTTCAATGCATTCTAGTCCTTCATTTCTTCCAGTGTATTGAAAAATAATTGACACAGCTTACTCCAGAAGTTTAAGGCATACAGCATGATGGTTTGATTTACATATATTGCAAAAACTTCGATGTCTCTTTTACCCCAGATAGCCTAGGCCTAGTGCGTGTGGCTTAAGTAACGTTACTGAAACTCAGCAAAGGGTCAGGGCTGAGAGGGAGCAATACCGGATTCATGTGTCGGTAATTGCTTATCACCAGCTGACATGACAAATAGTTGGGCTGACAGTGGGTTGGCAGTTAAGCCTCCAGCTAAAGAAGCTTTCAGCTAAAAAGTATTAAAGCTGGATGATACCCGAGAGCCCTCAACTATGTCAGATTTGAAATGAACAAGGAGCCTAGAGCTTCTCTGTGTATGTGTGGAATGCTTTCTGCTCATGCCTTCTTTATTTTGATGAGGTCAAGCTTTCTTCCCTTTCTCTTTGGGAAGGTTTAGACTAATGATGCCTACCTCCGCCTGAACGGAATGTAAACACTTCCGTCTCAAATTCGTGAAGTGGCAGGAGAAATCTTCTTGTTCTACTGAATTCAAACTGACAACAACTCTAATCCCTTGTAGCATTGTTTCTCTGGGGGAAAAGGGAGCATAATAGATATTTTCTTCCATATCCATAGCTAAGAAATGGGCAGATCCACATTTGTGTGCAGTTTTCCTGAATTAATTTTATTGTGATCATCATCACACTGATACCAATGACATTAATGCAGAAGAGCAGTGTTCTCACAAGCAAGTGCCAGAAAAATTTGGCCGAGGATGTGTTTCTTGTCTGATGACCAATGGAGCAATAATAGAAAGGAAGGGAGGGAGGAGGGGAGAGGGAGAGGGGAGAGGGAGAGGAGAGAGGGAGAGGAGAGGAGAGAAGAAAAAAGAAAGAAAGAAAGAAAAGGGAAAAAGAGGAAATTGTTCTTTCTTTAAAGGGTACAGCTTCATGTTCTAGGTTGAGTCATGCCGTTTTTGAACGTCTGGCTAAATCTTACTTGGGCATTCAATCTTCATGTTCCCTAAGAAAGAAGGAAAAAAAGGGTGGTATGTTACAGTGGAAAAGTATGTTCCTCCGCAGAGGAGGCTTCTATCCGATGGGAAAAGGACAGTTAGTAGGATTATTCAGGTGGTATAGACCAGAGCTCTGGCCAAATGCTGCACCTCAGAGGTATGTGACGGGATGTGCTGCGTGGGCACCGTGGCAGGACTTGGAGGGAGAGCGTCCAGGAGGTGGTGACAGACAAGATTGCAAGAGAGGCACTGCATTGCAGGACCTCATGTAACACAATGACACTGGCCTGAGGCCAGGACCCTCCTGTTTTAATCTTCCAGGATATCCTAAGCCTGGGTATTCTGTGTGATCTGACAGAGAAGAAGGAGCCCAAGTAGTGCCTAACTTTAAGCCTTGTGATAACTCTGGTACATAAGTTGTGACAGCCAGATTTGCCCTACTTTAGAAAAATAGAGATCATTGGCATTTTTTTGCTTTTTGAGTATCATGGGTACAACTAATACCTATTATATTAACAATTTAATGAGTTTCCTACAAGGCACTCATGAGTATTTTATCTATAATCCTTGCAAATACCTGTTTAGGTAAATTTCCTCTTGATTTTCTTACGTGTCTTTAAGTGTCCACTATAATACTCAGTGTATTGGTGCCATAGTTATTTAGTCATGCATTAGTTCACTCGGTAAATATTTATTATTTTCCCACTATGTATCAAGCACTGGTCTAGGTGTTGGGAATAAACAAAAGAAACAAAATCTCTGCTGTCTAAAAATGGAAGCCACTAAATCAGGAGGTAGAATCTGGTAACTAATATTTGTTGTGCACTTCCTTTGTGCTTTGGGAAGGATTTCTGTATTAAATCAGTCAGGGTTCAAATTACAAAAAAACTACAGCAGGAAGGGGATGTATTGGAAGTATCTCTGTATCTTGCAGAGATAGCCCTGGGGACCTAGGGACTAGAACCGAGGGAGAACTCGAGTCTCTCTCCAACCATGATTTATGTTAGCTTTATTGTCCCCTGCTACACACAGTCTTTTTCTACTTGGTGGGACTTTTTCACTGACATCTACAGATATTGTTCTCTTCTAGTTTTGTGATCTGTTAGGCAAAGAGGCACTTGCCTCAGTTGTAGTGGCAATGATTCTGGGGTTGTCTTGACTTTGGACAAATGCTCAACCTTGGAAATTTCCCAGGAGGATGAGGTTATGCTAATTGGTCCAGGCAGGTTCTATCGATCAGCTCTATGTTCAGCACATGAGACCAGCTCTTAGTGGAAGGCAGAGCCTGAAGGAGATACATGCCAGACAGGCTAACACAGCCACCAGACACAATTCTAACAACTCAGAAAAAAACATCATATTTTCACATTTTCCAAAAAAACTTAATTTTGTCTCAAAGACATTAAATAACTAATCTATATTCGCTCAGCTTATGGAGGTGGGATTCAAACCCTGTTATAACTGTGAGAAAATCTGGTGCTCTTTTTGCCTTGCCATGTGATTTCCATGATGTCTGGAACATGATTGTTCCTAAGAAATATTCACTGAATAAATACATGAGTATCAAGCTATATGTAGCTAAGATAATCCAAAAAAAAAAAAAACCCTGCAATTTCTACCCAGAATTTAAATTGGAATATATATAAGCCTATGAATTTTTAGATTTCAGATGAGAATACTTAACAAGATTTATGTATAAATATGTATATGAACACACTGTGATATACTTGGGGAGCTATGAATACAAAAGTACAAAAATAATTATTTCAGTTCCCATGTAAAAAGTGTTATTTTTAATCCCTTACTTAGATAAGACCTTAAAAAAAAAAAGTTGTGAAGTTGCCAAGATCCACTTTTATTTTGACAGAATGAATCAGCAAAATGTACTCTGTTGGCATACTGAGAATAATTTCCTCCCCAAGATGGCTTCTAAGGGTTAATTGGGACATTTTCCATGGTGGTCTGGACCGCTGTGCACCTTCTTAGCCTGCATCCTAAGTTGGTGAAATGCATAGGTTAGTTCTGACTGGCAGGTCCTTCCTGCCAGCGGCCATATGTCAGGAGCTGCAGATGTTCTAAACATTGACTGCAAAAGCTTACCAGTGGTGTCTCAACGGAAGTGCCTTTACACAGGTGTGCTCTTAAACATCTTGCAAAAACCCAGCTTCAGGTGGCTTAGCCAAGGATAGCCTTGCCTGGAGAAATGGAGATTATGCCAGGGGTCACGGGGACAGTAGTGACAGAAAGGAAAAAGGATCAGAAGTGGACGCCCTTTAGGGAGTCTCTTCAGGCACTCAAACAGAGCTCATGTTTTCCTGCCTTCCTTCTCTAAATTCTATCGGAAGTCTGCCCACTTTTTTGGTAAAGGGTCTTTTCTATAAAGCCTAAAATATTTTCATCTTTGTGCACCGTAGAGTTTCTGTGGCGGCCACCCGACTCTGCTGTGGCAGTGCAGACAGGCAACACATAAACAAATACACATGACTGTGTCCCCCCAAAAATTAATTTGCAAAAACGGGTGGGGGAGACCCTAATTGGCCCATGGGCCATACTTGGCTGATCCCTGGCTTCCACGTAGGCTGCTATTTCATACATGTCCCCTTTATGCATCTATTGGACTAGTTGCTCTGTGCTCTGTGCTAGATAAAGAAAAGAACGTGATATCAGTTGTTTTGGGGGCTATAAATCTAACATGGAAGACTGGGGGAAAGGCCATAATGTTTCATATGGAACGCAAACATGAAGGTTTTTATGAGTTTATGGAAGAGCCCTCATCTAGAGGGTTCATTCATGGGAGAGAGCAAGCAAAACTTGAAGAACAAAACTTGAAGAACAGATGGTAAAAGAAGAGCTTAGAGAGTTTTAACTGTACAAGGGATGGCAAAGAACACAAACACAAAAAGGAGCACAAGCAAGGGCATGATTAAGGGAAAGTTGTTATGGCTTGCATCTTAAACAATATGAAGAAATTTGGGTTCACATCATGTCACACCTTGAGTGCTAGGTTCATGAGTTTGGATTTTATTTTATTTTATTTTTTTATTTTATTATTTTTTTAATGTTTATTTATTTTTGAGACAGAGAGAGACAGCATGAACGGGGAGGGGCAGAGAGAGAGGGAGAAACAGAATCCGAGCCATCAGCCCAGAGCCCCAGGCGGGGCTCGAACTCACGGACCGCGAGATCGTGACCTGAGTGGAAGTCGGACACTCAACGACTGAGCCACCTAGATGCCCCTGGATTTTATTTTTAAGCAGTGAGGGGCTGCAGGGGCTTGGAAGCAAGGGGAAAGACGTGAGTTTTACAGCAAGAATCAGAATATGCAATTTGTAAGTAGTTTGGATTGGAGCGTAGAGGACGCAGAAGTGACGGGGTGAGGAAGGAATTGGAGTTGTACAAATGGCTGGCTGGCTGGAGCAAAGACTTGGATCAAAGTGTTGGAAAGTGGTAGATCTAGATCTGCATATATGTATACATATTAACATTGTATATGAATGTGATATGTGTATTATATACAGAGAAAAAAAAAAGAAATGGACATGAGGGGCACCTGGGTGGCTCAGTCAGTTAAGCATCTGACTCTTGGTTTCAGTTCGAGTCATGATTTCACAGTCGTGAGATAGAGTCCCACATGGGGCTCCATGTTGGGTGTGGAGCCTGCCTAAAATTCTCTCTTTCCGGCTCCCTCTGCCCCGCCCCCACTGTCACGTAGTCTCTCTCCAAAAGAAGAAGAAATTGACATGAAAGATACCCAGGAATTAGAATGATTAAATATCAAGGAAAGAGAGAAGTGAAGCAATGCTTTTAGGGGCCAAGCCTGAATAACTAGGAGAAAAGTACTCATATTTAAAGAAATAGAGTAGTCAGAGGGTAAGGCCAATTTGGGGAGAACTGTGATTAATGTAGCCTTGAGTATGTGACACATAATGGGGAAAAAAAAAGGTTGAGTCCAGGGACATGAGACAATCTCTGCATGTAGAAAGCTTCTAATCTTTGACAGTTGCATAATGGGCATGCATAACTGAAATGGCCTTACGATTTTATAATAAATTATTAGATCTGTGACTTAAATTACCCACCAGTCTTATTGGACCAGTCATCAGTCCCAAAGAGTAGTATATTGTCATTCATTTTATAAGAGAAAGTACACAGGTGAACAGATGTGATAGGCAGTATTGGAAGTAGAATTAAGGCATGATCTTCACGTAATATATTTTATTAAATGTCAGTGATCATTGTTTTAAAGATTAATGGCTATCTCCTGGTTTAAATTACAGTACATTTCATTACTAATAGTTATCAAATGATACAATATTGTAAAAGCTACATCAGTCTAAATCACATTTAATAAATTGGGGCATATGTTTTGATAAAGGACAAAAAGGAAATGTAGCTAAATCATGAATTTTGCATTTACTGGCTGACATGGGAATAAAATGCTAGGTTGAGTTTTCAGGCCTATGTTTTTAATTAGAAGTCATTGATAATGTCATTTGGTAATCAAATTTAATTCTAAATTGAGATGTAAGGACACTTGTATTTTTCAAGTGACAAAGAATATTGGTTAATGAGGGATAACATACAAAAATGACATTTTAAATATTTTAACTGCTTAATAATTTATACCATTTCAATAGAATGTGTTTTCTTTTTCCAAAAGGTTTGTAGAATATCCCAGATGTTAGAAAAATTAATTCTAGGACCACTTCTGTGCTGTGAATAAGCTCCAATGGAATCTATATTTTGTAGGGTGAGGCCTTGCTACAGATTATTTTAAGAAATAGGGTGCCTGATTTCTCCCCAGAATCCCCCCCAGAAAAGCAGGATTTGAGGTGCATGAGGGAAAGTCTGTATCTATTCCTCAGTTTTGGTGCTTTGTTCTATGACTCTTCAGGTTTGTAGAAGGTGCAATCTACATCATAGGTATAATTTTATTTTGCGTTTGAAGACTGGAAAACAATGCATTGCTGAAAAGAGGATTTTCTGTGAAGTACAGTAATAAATTCTAAAGAGAATAAAACCAGCAAATCAGTAGATCTGTTATAAAGGAAAAGAGGTAAGAATAATATTGTGGAGCTCTCTTCTTCTCATTTGAGATAATTATGGACAGACACCAACTCAGAGTTGTCTTTTTTCGTGTATAAAGATCTAGAGAAAATTTGATTCATAAGTATTCTTTTTTTTTAACTTTTTTAAATGTTTATTTATTTTTGGCAGATAGAGAGCATGAGCAGGGGAGGGGCAGAGAGTGAGGGAGACACAGGATCCCAAGCAGTCTCCAGGCTCTGAGCTGTCAGCCCGACATGGGGCTGGAACTCACAGACTGTGAGATCATGACCTGAGCCAAAGTCGGACGCTCAACTGACTGAGCCACCCAGGCGCCCCTGATTCATGAGTATTCTTAAGTAGAGTACTTTAAGGATTTTGAAAATATATGTTTTGAAAGTTATGGGTATGGGAAGGTCGGATTCTGGGATAAAATGCCAAAGGTCACGTAAAGTAACAAAAGGAGTGGAGTTCAGTAGCACTATGTAATAAGGGTGAAGAATTTTAAGTTCCCAGGGAAACCAGAAGTACAGGGGCAGGAGGGTAAGTACTATGCACCTGAAAAGTATAGAAGTAAAAGAAAATCCATGGCCAAGTAAGGACATTGATCAAGGGGAAAGCAGATTTATTTAATATAGATTTGTGATTCTACAGTTAAAAAGATTATTAAGATCACAACATGTGGGGCATTTGGATGGCTCGGTCAGTTGATTGTTCTATCTTGATTTCTGCTCAGGTCATGATCTCATGGTTTGTGAGTTCAAGCCCTGTATTGGGCTCTGTGCTGACAGCATGGGGTCTGCTTGGATTCTCTCTTTCTCCCTTTCTTTTCATCCCTCCTCTGCGTGCCCTCACATGCACTCTTTCTCTCTCAAAAATAAACAAACAAATAAATAGTATCACAACATGCTCGGTGGGCTGGATTTCTTGTTGAAATGAAGAAGGGGTACATTTCTCTGCGGGCTGGTATAGCACATGGCAGGAGTCACTCAGCATTCATGAGTGGATGGATGATAGAACCCACCTTACAATAAGTACTACCTTCTTGTCTTTTCTCAAAATGAATTGATGCAAAAACTAGAACTTCTTCCTAGATTGCAAGCATAACTATAGGATATGAAACACAGATAAGTATAGTCCTAATTTTCCCAACCGAATGAAATCAGGCAAAACATGACCATAGTGCAAGAACTAGGGACGCCTGTGTAGCTCATTTGGTTATGCATCCAGCTCTTGACTTTGACTCAGGTCATGATCTCACATTTCATGGGTTTAAGCTCCACATCGGGCTCTGTGCTGACAACATGGAGTCTGCTTGGGATTCTCTGTCTCTATCCCTCCCCCACTCATGTGCTCTCTCTCTCCAAATAAATAAATAAACTTAAAAAAAAAAGAATAAGGTGCAAGAACTGCATTGGATATTTCCTATTTATGAATTAGTAAGGAAGAGTTTTCACCCTTTTAAGATGAAACTTTCTACCCCTAGTTCCTGATGAAAACTGAGCTTCTCCATTTGAGCAAATAGGAGGTAGTTTCAGAAGTCAGCCACCCTGATCCTTTCAACTTGGAGGAAGCTCCTAGATTGTCCTCCTTTTGTCATTCAAACTTCTCAGCCAGATCCTTAGAGCAGCCTCCTGTCCATTACCATCAAGGACGATTCTGATTCCATAGTGCTTAGTAAAATATATCTTTTCCCCCTTTGGGGGCCAAAGATCGAGCCAGTTTAGGAACAAAATAGTTGAATAATCATAGTTGTGAGCTCCAACTACTTAAGCCAGGGCCAGAAATTATGATTTTGGAGTAGGTACATTTGGAGAAGCAAAAAAAAAAAAAAAAAAAAAAAAAAAAATTCTGTAGTCAATCCTGAGTGGGTTTTGCTTTTGAAACCTAATTGCTAGATTGGATGGGCTGTTCAGCTATAAGGGAACATTTGAAGGTAAAGAGATGGGTTTGTCAAAGTAGAAACTGATCAAAAGTAGATGGATGTAGGTGGATATGAAATGGAATCAAGGCAAGATTACAATGAGGGGAGGAAATGGGCCAATGATTCACCAGGCTGTGGAGACAGGACTGGAAAGACAGGCATAGGGCTGGCAAGAGAGACTCTGGAAACAAGCAAGTCCAGGTCTGGGCTGAACGATTGTCAAGAGAAGGAAAGTTGTGTCACTTGTATCTACTAACTGAAAAGTCCTGTGGGTCTGGGGTTAGAAAGGAAAATACTGTACGTTTCCTCAGGGAATCATGAACAGTCCCAGGGCAGTCTGCAAGGGGGTGTCTTGAGGTGCCCTGGGCCTACAAACTGACAATTTGTATGCTAAGACTTAGCCAACCAAATTTCCTACAAGGCACAAACCAACTAAAAGTGTATGTACATGTGGGTGGGAGTTGTTCACATAAGAAGAGGATAGTGGTGACATCATGGTCAAATTTGTCCTGGACAATGGTTGGCCATTCTCACTTTGGCTTTCACTGTTCACTTGCGCTTTAAAAAAAAAATGTTTATTTATTCTGAGAGAGAGAGAGAGAGAGAACGAGAACGTGTACACAAGTGGGGGGAGGGGAGGGGCAGAGAGAGACTCCCAAGCAGGATCCGTGCTGTTAGCAGGCACAGAGCCCGACATGGGCCTCATTCTCATAAACCGTGAGATCATGACCTGAGCCAAAATCAAGAGGCACTTGACTGCCTGAGCCAACCAGGCACCCCTGTTCATTTGGGCTTTAGGTTGGTGTTGTTATAAAGACTAGCCAGTGACTGTAGAGATGCAGAGGTAAGAAAATTCCAGCAACATATTCACAGTACTGACTCACCATAAGAGGAGAGCAGAAGACTTGCATGTTTCCTATCGTAACCAGGCCAGAAAAGCAATCCCTGCTTTCAAGTGCAAGCCGTTGTCCTACTTCTTTCCTAGTTTTTATCAAACATGGCAAGTGTGGAGTCTGAGCTCAGATGATGTCCAACCTCTTGAATTTTTCCTAGAGAGTAATTTGGATGAATCGCACATTAAGTGCAGCTTCATTAATAACTGTGGCAGCCACTGTGGTCTCTAGGGTAGTTACACGAAATGTATTTACATATAAAAGTGATTATTCTTTAGTCTCTATGGAGATATGGAAATGTACTTGGCTAATTCTGACTGTTAAGACCTGCGCTGGATTGAGGTAGTATGATACTGAATTCTTTCAGGACTCAGAAAGAAACTTGCAATTTACATTTTAGTGTTGACAAGTAAATGCTACAGTTCTTCCATATTTGAGAATATCTTTAGCAAGTGTGGGCCTAATTCCTATACCAAAATACGGACTTTTATAACTTGGACAGTGAAAAACATGACTTTAACTTTTCCCCAACTCCCAACTCATTTTATTTAAGAGAGGGCAGCATGAAGAATTACGTAATTGATTAGGAAAGTGAATAACTGGCACTTGAATACAAGTGGCCTCCTTGTATCAAGAATGGAGTTCATTATTTGCCACTGTTCAAAGAATGACATGAAGCCAATAAAGCACTTTGTGAAAATTTTCAGTCACTCCTTAGCAAGTATATAGTTTGTGTGTGTGATCCAGTGCCAAAAGAGTGTCAGGGTATATGTGCTATTTGGAAACGTATCAGATGTGAAAATATTTTTGTTTTTCGAATTCATACTTTTTCCTACTTTTCTGGTCTTTGTTTTGGAGTTCTGGACTAATGAAGACACCCAAGCCAGGGGTATTTCTATCTCTCCATGAGAACTGATGCTTTTCCATACAAAAACAAAATAGTATTAGATATGAGCAAAGTGAAGACATGATTTATGTTGTTCGAAAGATCCAGTTTGGGGATTTGTCTCCTGGTAGTGGCTTTCAAGTGTTTGGAATAGTAGCTAAATCCCATGCTACTCTGTGTCCCTAAAAGCCTCTGGGTTGTTTTATTTTACTTTCTTGGGGTCAGTAACATCTTTCTGAATTTTGCTTATGAACAGTAAGATGAAGTGTATATCAGGCATTATTTTGCTCAGGAACACAATCAGATTTGCTGAGCTTTTATTTATGGTTTTGTAATGGGCAGGAAATAATTTTCACCATGTAAAAAGTGAGCCTAGCTTATATTTAATAACCATCATGTACCGTATCAAGTTCTGGCAGCTTTTTTCAACTTTATTTTTGTTTTCTTCTTAACATTTGAAAATGCTAAGGTGGAGCCAATTCATAAGAGTAGGAAAAAAGGGGCTGCTTTGGTATATGATTGACATTGATTTAATAAGTTGATTATTTCATGATATGTTTGACGTACATTGATGGTGGTGAAATCCCACTGGTAAAATAGGTATAACCGAAGCAGAATCATGCAATTTCACCAGCCCTGTAACATCAATAATTGCCATGTAGATAGATTTAAAAATGAGAAAATTTGCACAAGGCTAGTTTAACACTACAGAGAAAAAAATCTTGTCTATCAGAAGTACTGTTGTCTCCAAACAAGATGAAAAGTTTACACACACATACTTGTGTGAATATTCACGCATATACAAATTGATATGAACAGTCATCCCAATTGTGTTTCACTGGTTTTGCTGGAGATACGAAAGGACCTTCATTGAAGAAGGTGGTGAGGAAGGTGGTGTCTGGAAGAAGTGGTAGAAGGGTAAAGAGAAAGATCAAATCGCCTTGAGATGCTCGGAGAAATAGTCAAGCTCCTCCTTGAAGTCCTGTTTACTTTAGTGAATGTGATTCTTTGACTCTGATTTTTAGACAGACTTTATTTTGATATTTAGTTATTTGATTTCTTTCATTAGAGTCTTTTTTTTTAATGCATGGAGATTCTGTACATATTTGTTTGATTTATACCTGAGTATTTCTTTTTTGAGTGCTATTATGAAAAGTACGTAGAAAGTATGGAGGGGTGCTTGGGTGGCTCAGTCAGTCAAGCGTCTGACTCCTGATTTCAGCTCAGGTCATGATCTCACAGTTGGTGAGTTTGAGCTCCATATCAGGCTCTGTTCTTATAGTAGCACAGAGACTGCTTGGGATTCTCTCTCCCTCTCTCTTTGCCTCTCCCTCATTCTCTCTCTCTCTCAAAATTAACTTAAAAATGTATGTGTGTAAAATAATATAAAAAAGGTTTTTTTTTCTCAGTTTCAAGTTCGAGTTTTTCATTGTTGGCCTATATAATTGTGGAAAAATCATTGACTTTTATCCTCAGTAATTTTAGAAAAGGTTTTTTTATCAAATTATTTTTTAAGAAATTTGTACTTTATCAAATTTGTATTTATCAAATTATTTTTTAAGAAATTTGGACTTTAAGGTCATCTGCAAAGAAAGACAATTTTAATTCTTTTCTTCTATATCTGTAAACCTCTGATTTTCTTTCTTTGTCTTTGTCACTAGCTAGTCATTAGGAATGGTTAATAAAGGTAGGTTTGGGATAGGTTTCTGATTATTCCTTTAATATGCTGCGGAATTCAGTTTGCTATTTGTATCAGATGTTCATAAGGCCTGTTGGTCTATGTTTTCTTTTTTTTTAATAGTGTCTTTGTCTTTGGTTTCAGGGTAAAGTGGCCTCATAAAATGAATTAAGAAGTGTTCCCTCTTCACTTTTTTGGAAAAGTTTTAGAAGAAAAGGTGTTAGTTATTCCTTAAAGGTTGGTAGAATTCACCAGTGAAACCAGCTAGTTCAGGGCTTTGCTTTGTTGGGAGATTTTTTATTACTGATTCAATTTCCTTTCTAATTATAAGTCTATTCAGATTTGTTTTGGTAGGTTTTTGCCTCTAGGAATTTTTCCATTTCATTTAGGCTACCTAGTTGGTTTCCATACAGCTGTTTAGTAATCTTTTATCGTTTTTATTTTCCTAGTCATGTCCATTTTTATTTCTGATTTTGGTAACAGCAGGTCTCTGCCTTAATCTAACATAAAGAATAAAAAACGGAAGAAATAGGTGGTATTAATTTCTTATCACTGCTATAACAAATTACCACAAACTTAGTGGCTATAAACAATGCATATGTGTTATTTTATAGTCCTGGAGGAAGGAAGTCTGAAAACTATCTCGCTGGGCTAAAATCCACCTGTTGGCCGGGCTGTCTCCTTTCTAGGGACTCAAGGGGAAAATCCATGCTCTTGCCTTTCCCAATTCTAAAAGCTGTCTTCCCTTCCTGAGTTATGGCTCCCTTCCATCTTCAAAGCCAGCAACAGTTAGCTAAGTCTCTGCCACATCGTAGCTCTCTGACAGTGACTCTTCTTCCTCCTACTTCAACTTTTAAGGAGCCTTGTCATCACCCAGATAATTCAATGAATCTCTCTTTTTTTAGGATTATTATCAAATTAGCCACCTTAGCCACCTTAATTGAGCCTGAAACCTCATTTCCCCTGTGCCACATCACATCACATATTCATAGGTTCTGAGTATTAGAACATGGACATCTTTGCCAGGGCCGTTACTCTACCTACTACATAGGCCATCTGGATTTTTGTTTTTAAATTTTTTTTAATGTTTATTTATTTTTGAGAGAGACAGAGACAGGATGCGAGTGTGTTAGGGGCAGAGAGAGAGGGAGACTCAGAATCCGAAATGGGCTCCAGGCTCTGAGCTGTCAGCACAGAGACCAACGTGGGGCTTGAACTCACAGACTGTGAGATCATGACCCGAGCCGAAGTCGGACGCTCAACCAACTGAGCCACCCAGGCAACCCTGGATTTTTGTTGAAGATCACGTCCTTACATGTTTAATTTTCATCCAGTTTTTAGGTTAAATGTGGAGAGTGGAGGTTGTGGGATACTGGGTAGGGATTATCCTAGCACCTAAGCTTATCTTCCTTTTGATTGAAACTTGACATTGATGGGTTGGAGGGATCCATGTAAAGGGAGTAGTCAGTGATTCACTCAGGATTCTAATTTGGCTAAACAGAATGGAGGGAGTTGTACTCATCAACAAGAGGAGTCTCTTAGGAGCTATAGAATTGGTCAGGGTTGGGGGGTAAGAGTTCAATTTGATACTAGCTTAAATTACCAAGTATATTTTTCTTCCTTAGTTAGATAAGAGCTTGAGGCTGAAGAGGGAAAAATATGTGGTAAAGATGAAACTTGAGGAGTGGCAATTAAAATTAGGAAAGTGGCTGAAGTCTTCTTAGGAGTACTTAGAGAATAAAAAGAGAAGTATGCCTGACCTAGACATTGAAACATGAATGTTATAGGGTGACTCAGATGGACTCCTCTGCCAAGAACATTGAGAAAGAGGGGACAGACAGGTAGGGCAACACCACAAGAGGGTGGTATTATGGACATCAGAAAAAGAGAGTATCTCTCAAAAGTGGGAACAATCAGAAGTACTAAATGACACAGAAAGCTAATTAAGCTAATTATTAATTTAATAATAATTATTAAGCTAATTAAGTGCCTGAAAAGAATTGAATTTAACTTCAAGCACATCATCTTTACAAAAGCTCAGGCGGTGCCTTAGTGAAAATAGTACCCATATTTAAGTGTATTAAGGACAGAGAAGGGTATAAGTAGCTATCTGGAAAGCAATTATTACCTGTAGGGGACAAGGAGAGATCATGGGAGAAGCATGGATAGCTGACATACCTTGAGAGAACCATCAAAAGGGCTTGTGTTGAGAGTACTGGGAAAGGAAGAAATGAGAAGTAAAGACCTTGAATAGAAAAGATGGATGTTTCAGCAAGGAAATTCTCTCAAACAGGAATATCTCTTTCTTTGATGTCAGAATAAAAAGAAAAGCATAAGTAAAACATAGTTATATATGTTTCTTTTGACAGTCTACAATTGGTGGAAAATCTCATTTAGGTGCTTGCATTTTCTCTGTGAATCAGGAGCGATGTCCATATAAAGAACATTTTCTCTGTGAGGAAGCAACTGAATATGAAGGTAGAAGTAATGGGTTGTAGAGATCTGTGAAGAAGTTTAAGGTAGCTGCACCTTGTAAGGATGGGACAAGGCTTTTTACCTTTGACAACTCCTGTGAGTCAAGCAAATAAGTTTTCACAATTCAGCCTTTATTTCATTAAGATTTCAACCCCCTCTAGAAGCTTGATTCCTAAGGACATTGTGGTAATCAGACTTCTAAGATGCCTCCCAACAGTCCCTACTTCCAGATATGCATGCCCTCTGTAATCCTCTCAGCTAAAGTGTGGGCTGGACTTGGTGACTGGCTTCTGAGAAACAGGATATGGCCAAAGTGATAGGATGTCACTTTTTTTTAAGTTTATTTATTTATTTAGAGAGGCTAATTTTATTAGAGAGACAGAGGGAGAGAGAGAATCCCAAGCAGGCTCCACACTCAGCATGGAGCCCAACATAGGACTTGATCTTATGACCTGGAGATCATGACCTGAGCCAAAATCAAGAATTGGATGGTTTTACCGACAGAGACACTCAGGTGCCCCTAGAATGTCACTTCTGAGATTAGATTGTAACAGAGTGTGACTTCCATCTCATTAGTGTTTTCTTTTGCTGTTCATTTGCTTACTTTGTTGAAACCTGTTACCATGCTGTGAGCTGCCCTTGGGAGAGGCCTACATGGCAAGATTCCAGGCACAAAGGCTAGTAGCTGGTTAGTAGCTGGTGGAACATTTAGTCCCTTAGTCCAAGAGTTCACGAATAAGTGAATCTTAGACAACCAGGTGAGCAAGCTATGAAGTGGAACTTTTCCCACTTAATATTAAAATGACAACAGCTCTAGCCAACTCCTTGACTGCAGCTTTGTGAGGGACCAGAGCCAGAGGACCCAACTAACCTGAGCTTAGATTCTGGACAGGCTGTACCATAATGAATATTATCATTTTAGGCTACTCAGGTTTGAAGTAATGTGTTATGCAGCTATAGATAACTGATGGAGACATCATGTCTTATCTTAGGGATTCATCTTTGATTGCTATCAATAGAGAACAAGGTGTAAGCCAAGCGGGTGGTGAGTTTAAAAGGAAGTGTCTTAGTAGGAAGAACCTCAGTAAAATGTGGGTTCTTCAGTTGATTGATCTAGGTCTTATATGGAGCTTTGGAAGATTAACCAGCAATTTTATTCTCCAATCTTCAAAATAGCAGGGTGGTCTGTCTCACCTTTTGTTATCAATAAAATGAAGAATCTCAGACTGTTAAGGCAAATCTAACTAAGGCTTCTAATTCTCAATTATGGACTTGAAGAGAGCTTATTTAAAGCAAGTTTTATCCTAATGGAAACAAAGGGATTAATCATGAGATTGACAGAAATACCTTTTTTTTTTTTTTAGGAAGTAAATCCTGGCATACAGACAGTTCTTCCTCTGCCTACACAAGGGCTCATTATATTCTTGACCAGATCACAGGGAACACTGTTGCTTCACACAATATGATTTACCCCTCCTGACAAATCCTACATGGGCATCTCATTCAAGAGAAGGCACACTGAACAGAAAATGAATATAATCTCGCCGGGTTTCATGCCTATTTCATTTCCCTAAGGTTAAGAGTCAGCACTGTTCAACTGCAAAAATCTTCAAGGATCTTGAATAAAGTGACTGTGGTTGTAAGAAGCATTGGTCAGCTTAGGTCATTACTGTTAAGAGTTTATAAAAACAGACTGGACATTTTGGAGAGATTTATCCATTTGGAAAAGAGTAGAGGTGTTTTGGGGGCTGCTTTCTCAGATAAGGATGCGCTCTGAGAGGACTCATTCTTGAAGTTCTTGTTGTATACTACAGAGATCTGCATCCTGGGATGAAAATGTTGGATCAACTAGTTCAGGCTCATTTGCTCCTTTTATTGAGAATCTACCATAAGCCAGATCCTGTGCTGAAAAGTAGGGACTTAAACGGGATCATGATGCCTTTCTGAATGAAACTAACAAAAGAGATTAACTGTATAGCAATGTAAGTTTCAATTAGCAGCTAATGTAAGCCTTAAAATGCAGAACATGAAACACTGTTATCTAGGGTGTCATCTTTGCATGGGCCGTTGATCGCAACTCTCCAGGCTGTTGGTGAAGACCTAATCACAGAATGGCTAATGTGTTGTCTCTGTCTTGATCTTGATAGAAATATGTTTTTGAGGAGTCTGTCTTCACTTGTTTCTACAATCATTTGCTACTTTTACGGAGAAGTATTTATATTCGTTGCAAAAATCTTTCAGTTTCTCCATGTCACTCAAAGTCGGTCAGATATGTAAATACTGCCCAGATTTCAGTTATGTTAGTTTTCCTTCTCTGCTTTTATTTTTGTCATAACTGCTATTAGGACTGTTTTAGTCATACAGGAAGGCCCAATTCCCATGGCTTAAGTGAAGGCAAAGTGAAGAAAAACAAAAACAAAACAAAGAATAGTTTATAGTCTGAAACTGAAAAGCCTAGGTATAGAAATAGTCTCAGAGACCTGCAGTTTCAGGGCTGAGATTCTTAGAATCCCATTCTGTGCTTTGTTCTGAGTTGACACCATCCCAGGCACTTTCACGGTGGAAAAGGGACTATAGCACAGGGGCCAGCCAACTTTTTCTGCAAAGGACTAGATCGTGAATATTTTCAGCTTTGTGGACACATGGCCTCTGTCACAACTACACAGCCCTGACACTGAAGTGTCAAAGCAGCCACAAATATTATACAGATGACTGGGTCTGGTGTGTTCCTGATTCCCTGTGTCAACAGTTAAATAGAAGCTGTGGACCTCATACTTAGGTACTCAGTGCCAGCACTAAACACAAAGTGATGAAACAGTGTTTATCATAAAGCAGCTCAGAGGTGTGGAGAGAATGGCCAAAGTGATTTCTCCATACTCAGGATGAGGATGAAGTCAGGGAGAACTCAGATCCATTGACCCCTGCGCTGTCCTGTGCAACCTCCTTGACATGCTGCTGACTGTTCTCGGCCAGCCTGGTCAGGGGAGTTTATGATGTTGTTATGCAAACACCTGTATCCCTAAGGATTTTCCCATGATCTCACTATGTTTTCCCATGATCCATGTCAATGTCAAGAATTCCAGTGTTTTATGTACGTGAGAACTCTCCTACCTGTCTGTGATCTCGACACTGTACTTTAGGCTCCCTTGAAATTTACATCTTTTTTTTTTTTTTTTTTTTTGGAGTCCTGAATCTCATGTTTTCTCTCTATGGTCATATATATATGCTATATATGATCATCTGAATTAGTTGGGGTAAGTGTTAGGGTGTAGCTCCCTGGTTCTTACCACAGACCCAACTCTGAAGTGAATGAGGAGATGTTGTGGATCAGGAGAGGGCTTCTGTCCATTTTTGAATCAGATTATTATTTGGGAGGGGAGTGTTGAGTTGTGTTAGTTCTTCATTTAGTTTGCATACTAACTCCTTACTGGATATACCATTACTTTTTAAATACGTACCACATCTTCTTTATGCATTCATCTATCATTGGGCCCTTAGGTTGCTTCCATATCTTGGCTACTGTAAATAATGCTGCACTAAGCATAGGGGTGCATATATCTTTTCAAATTAGTGTTTTTTGCTTTCTTTGCATAAATACCCAGTAATTCCATTCCTGGGTCATAATATATTTCTATTTTTAATAAAAAGTTTTCTTTATTTATTTTTGAGAGATAAGAGAGTGAGCATGTGAAAATGTGAGTGAAAATGTTTTCCATTTTTTGAGAGAGCGAGAGCGAGAGCGAGAGCGAGAGAGAGAGAGCGCGAGCCTGAGGAGGGGAGTGGCACAGAGAGAGGGAGACACCGAATCCAAAGCAGGCTCCCAGTTCTGAGCTGTCAACAGAGAGCCCAATGAGGGTCTCAAACTCAAGAACGGAGAAGTCATGACCTGAGCCTAAGTTGGATGCTTGACCAATGGAGCCACCCAGGCACTCCATCATTTTTAATTTTAATTTTGGAGTGCCACCCAGGCACTCCATACTGTTTTCCATAGTGGCTACACCAATTTACATTCCCACCATTGGAGCCTGAGGTGTTTGTTTGTTTGTTTGTTTTTTGCTTTTCTTCCACAGACTTGCCAACACTTGTTTCTTGTCTTTTTGATACCAACCGTTCTGACTGGTGTTAGGTGATATTTCATTGTGATTTTCTATTTCTCTGATCATTAGTGATGTTAAGCATTCTTTTGTATGTCTCTTGGCCATTTGTATGTTGCCTTTGGAAAAAATGTCTATTCAAGTCTTCTGTTCATTTTTGAATCAGATTATTATTTTTGGGAGGGGAGTGTTGAGTTGTGTTAGTTCTTCATTTAGTTTGCATATTAACTCCTTACTGGATATACCATTTACAAATACCATATTCCATTTGGTAAGTTGACTTTTTGTTTTCTTAATTGTTTCCTTCATTGTGCATGGAATGGCACAATTTTTTTATTGGCACATTTATTTTGGCAAAAGTTTATTTAAACAAAATTTAAAAAAAAATTATTTATTTTTGAGAGACAGAGACAGAGCATGAGGGATGGGGGACAGAGAAAGAGGGAGACACAGAAGCTGAAGCAGGCTCCAGGCTCTGAGCTGTCAGCACAGAGTCCAACGCAGGGCTCAAACCCACAAACCGTGAGTTCATGACCTGTGCCGAAGTCAGATGCTTAACTGATTGAGCACCCAGGCGCCACCCCCCTCCCCCGCCCAGTATTTTATTTTTGCTTTCATTTCCTTTACCTGAAAAGACATATCTAGAAAAATATTGTGAGGCTAATGTCAAAGAGATTACTATGTTTTCTTCTAGGAATATTGTGGTTTCAGTAGGTCTTGCCTTTTTTTTTTTTTTTTAACATTTGTTTATTTTTTGAGAGATAGAGACAAAGCATGATTTGGGGAGGGGCAGAGAGAGAGGGAGTCAAAGATTCTGAAGCAGGCTCCAGGTTCCGAGCTGTCAGCACAGAATCTGACAGCAGGGAGCTTCCCGAACAGCGAGATCATGACCTGAGCCAAAGTCAGACGCTTAAGTGACTGAACTATCCAGGCGCCTGGGTCTTGTCTTTTTACTTGTGATGCAAGTGTTGACATTCTTTGCTTTATATCAGAGAGTAGTATTCCAATATGGCTGTATATTAGAATCACCTGAAAGTATTTTAAAAAATACTGACTAGGGTCCAACCTCTTTCCCCAATATACTCACCAAGTACATGGTTGACAGTCATTGGGATAAGAAATGGTTATGTGAAAACTTATGTGTAAGTTGTTCTTTATTTTTGTTCCCCAGACAGTACTTATCTAGCACTGACATATTGTCCCTGAAAAACTGTTGCAATATCCTTACCACTCTAATTTTGGAAACTTTTTCTGTAATTATTTAGGAGAAGCTATGTAAGACTCTGATTAAACACACCTAGTATTATACAGGGAATTTTCCAATTTTAAATGAAGAGTTTTCCAAAACCTTACTATTGGTTCTCATCCCAAAAAATGTCACCAGTATTCTTTTATGGGTAAATATTCAGTTGTCATTTATTCACAATAACAGGAAACGGTCTTTTCCTAAAATGATTAACTCTGATTTTATAAAAATAAATTACAGTATAAATTTTTATCAGTCTAAAGTGATTAAAATGGCCTGGTATTTAGAAGCAGCTGTTTAGGACTTAGGTTCTTCTTTTTAGATGGGAACAAAATCCAGAATCTAGGACATCACACAAAGTGCTCAGGCCAGGGTCACACACTCATGTTCTTACCAGCAAAGTTAGTGAGTTGAGTGGGCTCAACACAAGCATGAACATGTCCAAAGAGGGCATGACAAAAGAGAGCCAAAATGAATATCTGGATTATTCTAGGAGCTAACAGTATATAATCTCCAATAATTCTCAAGAACCATCTGAGGTAGTAATGCCATTTTCTCCCTTCTTGGGCAGAGAGCATGTATGCCATAGTTACAGAATGTGTTTTTGTTAGAGTCCCAAGTCTACCCAAACCCACACCCAGCCCCCATCATTCTCCTTCACAAGTGAGACCATAGTAGGGCTAAAGGACTAGAAGATTAGAATTGGGGAGGAGGCAGTGAAGATCGTTAGAAATGGGGCTTTAATGTTGTTTTGGTTAATTTCTCACCCTCACAATATGTCATCTTTGTTTCACCTCCAAACTGTGTGTAAAATGACCTGTACTATGTTTATGGGTCTAGATAAATCTTGGAAAATAATGATCAGAAGATGGTGACAGGTGTTCAGGTGGGTTGGCAAGTGCAGTGCTTAAAGAACATAACCATGGGTCACCATGAATGGTGACAGGGAAGCTGCATTGGAGGAGCTCTGTGCCAACGTAGGAGCAAAAGGTATGGAATCTCAGGCACTTGATTCATGGGCAGGCATGATGTCGCATCAGGCAGAATGGTTCAGTGAATGCACAGGTGTCCAGCCTCTGAGAAGGGGGTGTGAAGCCGAACACAGCCCCGTCCCTGACTGGATCCTGAGAGAATACACAACTGAGCAGAAAGGACTTGTGGGAAGGGGTAATTACAGAGGTTACATAGGATGTAATAAAATAGCATCCCAGAGCTGGGCAAGGAGAGATGTGACATTACTGACTGTTGGAATTTGAATCTGTGCTCTTCTTACTGTCTCATGTTGAATTGGTTCTAGGAAGTGAGAATAAAGCTGAGACTAAAGGGAGAGACTATATGGCTGCTGTCTGTCAGGAGAAGTCAGCTTACCAACTTTTAAGAATCAGCCTTCTGGGTGCTTGGGGGGCTCACTTGGTTACGTGGCTGACTCTTGATTTCAGCTCAGGCTATGATGTCACAGTTCATGAGATGGAGCCTTGTGCTGGGCACCACGCTGAAATGTGGAGCCTGATTGGGATTCTTTCTCTCTCCTCTCTCTGCCCCCTCCCCCTGCTTCTGCATGCACATGTGCACACACTCTCTCTAAACAAATAAATAAACATTAAAAAAAAAGAATCAGGATTCTCCAGCCATTTCTGCAAACATTGGCTCATGAGCTGACCTCTGCATATTCAGAATAAGCAGCTCTCTTCTGGTCTAGCATCTACTTTACATAAAACAGAATCTGGATTTAAAGCCCTTAATGGGTTACAGTCTATAACAGGGTAAAACTCTTGATGTAATTCACCTGACAGTTGTAAATGGATTCTCCAGCTATTATCAAAACAATCTCTTTGGGGAAGACTTTCTTCAGGTAAAATTTAAATTACGACAGATACATGTTAAGAATGAAAACTCGATTCCTCTGACTCTAGATGGCACAGTAAACATACTTACTGGTCTCCCTTCATCTAAGACCAAATAAATGTAATAGCAAAGAAAAGAATTTTTAAAGGAATAGGTCCAAACCAATAAAGAAATTATGATAGAGAAATATTCTTGCTGAATGATAGATTTCAACAGATTTCTGGAAGACAGAAGTCAGATGGTAGTGTTTAAACAAATGAAGCAGAGAGAATGGAGTCATAGCCCAGAATACCAAAAAGGACACCCACAGAGAAAGGAAACAGATGATCTCTCCTTGCAGCACCAAGAGAAACTCCAGATTTGGGTTCACATGGCAATAGGAGAAGAGGCTACAAATAGGTGATTAATTGAAAGTCTATTCATGGAGCCTGTAGCATATGCACTGGAGGTCCACTTCTTCTCTTGCCTCCTTCTTCTGTTCCACTTTATCCGCATCTTGATATGTACCTCCTTAGTAAAAAGGAAGGTTCTTTTCCAAAGAGATTACCAAATCAAAGAAGACTGGGGCTGTAGGGTGGATGTTGGTCTCCAAAGTGATGCCCTCCTTATTCTGACTTTTCGAAAATTCCAACATAGTGAAAAACTACTCATCCCTTTGTAGGCAAACCACATCCTCCAAGTCACGCTAAGCCTATGTACTTAGAACCTTCAGTTAAGTTTTCTACCACCTCATTTTTAACCTTAAAAGGAAAACAGTGAGTCACCATTGAAGAAAATAAACATTATGAGAAAGAACAAGCAAAATGAACAAATAGACGTGATCCCAGAGGAAAATGTGAAAATTCAGAGGACAGAAGAGGGGAAAAAATCCTATCAGTATCCTCAGAGTAATTCAGTATGACCTGGTGCCCACATAACATGAACAGGATGTTAAGAGAAAGAAGGATTAAGAAAAAGAGTAAAAAGAATATGGAAATTAAAACTTATGTTTGTTCAATAGAAGGTTTAGCAAAGGTAAAGATAATTTAGAATATATTAGGATATAATTTAGAATATATAATAAAAGTTTTTACTTTATTTTCTGAAAGCATCCAGAATTTAATTTAATTTAATTTAATTTAATTTAATTTAATTTAATTTATTTTTTAATATAATTTATTGTCAAGTTAGCTAACATACAGTACATACGGTGTGCTCTTGGCTCCCACAATTCATCACTTACATACAACACTCAGTGCTCATCCCAACAAGTGCTCTCCTCAATGCCCATCACCTGTTTTCCCTTCTCCCCTGCCCCCCATCAACCCTCAGTTTGTTTTCTGTATTTAAGAGAACCATAAGGTTTGCCTACCTCTCTGTAACTTTTTTTCCCCCTTTCCTTCCCCCGTGGTCTTCTGTTAAGCTTCTCACATTCCACATATAAGTGAAAATATGATATCTGTCTTTCTCTGACTGACTTATTTCACCTAGCATAATACCCTCAAGTCCCAGCCACATTGTTGCAAGGGGCAAGATTTATATGGAAAATACGGTAAAATTGTTTCAGAAATAAATGAATTAGCAAGAAGAGGGAAACACATCTTATTTCTCATCAGCAGCATTAGATGTTAGAATAAAGTAGAACAATATCTTTAAGTTTTCGATGAAATATTGTTTTGAACTCACAATTCTGTACACAACTAAATTATGAATCAAATATAAAGGTAGAGTTGAAACCATCAGATCTACGATGACCAAAAACGGATGCCCATACACCATTCCTAAAGAAGTCATTTAAGGTATATTCCCGCAAAACAAGGGCAAAACCAGGAGAGGAAAGCATGACCTAGTGAAATTGTAGAACCGAACTAAAAGCTCAATGCAAAGAAATTCTAGGACATTAGTGATGTATAAGTCTAGAAAGTGATTAATTCAAATTAAAAAAGGAACTCTATGAGCCCTTAGGAAATAAAAAGTCTTGAGATGTAAAGAGTAAAATGGGGACACCTGAGTGGCTCAGTTGTTAAGAGTCCAATTCATGACTTTGGATCAAGTCATGATCTCATAGTCATGAGATCAAGCCCAGCTTCAGGCTTTGTGCTGAACATGGAGTCTGCTTATGATTCTCTCCCTCTTCCTCTGCCTCTCCCCTGCTTACACACACATGTGCGCTCTCTCTCGCTGTCTCTCGCTGTCTCTCGCTGTCTCTCTCTCTCTCTCTCTCTCTCTCTCTCTCTCTCTCTCAAATAAGAACATGATAGGGGTGCCTGGGTGGCTCAGTCACTAGGCATCTGACTTTGGCTCAGGTGTTGATCTCATGATTTGTGGCTTCGAACCCTGCGTGGGGATCTGTGCTGACAGCTCCGAGCCTGGAGCCTGATTTGGATTCTGTGTCTCCCTCTTTCTCTCTGCTCCTTCCTCACTCACACTCTGTCTCTCTCTTTATCTTAAAAATAAACATTGAACAAATTTAAAAAAATAAGAACCCAATGTTAAAAATAAAGAGTACAATGGAATAGGTTAATAGGAAGGGCTGGTAAGGCTTAGAAAATGTTGTTAATGTGATGATTCTTCAGTCAACAAACTAAAAGGCAATTAGAAAATCTGGGGGTGGATGTGGTAGGAGTGGACAGAGGAGGAAACTGCCTAGTGAAGTTATGGTTTATATGGGTGCTTCTTAACTTTGGCTACACATGAAGATCACCTGGGGAGCCATCAAAATTTCAGTGCTCAGACTACATCTCAATTACATCAGAATCTGGTGTTGGGATCCAGGCATTTTTTCCCCCTTATTTTTCAAGTTTTTATTTAAATTCTAGTTAGATAACAATAAGTGTAATATTAGTTTCAGGTGTAGAAGTGAGTGATTCATTACTTACATACAACATCCAGTGCTTATCACAAGCACCCTCCTTAATGCCCATCTCCCATTTAGCCAATCCCCCAACCACCCTCTATCAACCCTCAGTTTGTTCTCTATAGTTAAGAGTCTGTTTGAGGCACTTAGGTGGCTCAGTCATCTAAGAAACTGAACTCTTGATTTTGGCTCAGGTCATGATCTTGAGGTTTGTGGGTTTGATCCCCACATTAAGCTCTGCATTGACATGTAGAGCCTGCTTGGATTTCTCTCTTTCCCTCTCTCTCTCTTCCCCTCCTCTGCTCAAACACACACACACACACACACACACACACACACACACACACACACTCACTCTCTCTCTCTCTCTCTCAAAATAAATAAAAACATTTACAACTTTTTTTAAAAGAGTCTGTTTTATGGCTTGCCTCTCTCTCTCTCTCTCTCACTCTCCCTCTCCCTCCCCCCCCTTATGTTCATCTGTTTTGTTTCTTAAATTCCACATGCAAATGGAATTATATGGTATTTGTCTTTCTCTAAGTGACATTTTGCTGAACATAATACTGTCTAGCTCCATCCACATCATTGCAAATGGCAAGATGTTATTCCTTTATATGGCTGAGTAATATTCCATTGTGTTTCTATGTATATAAATATATACCACATCTTCTTTATCCATTCATCAGTTGATGGATATTTGGGCTCTTTCCATCATTTAGCTACTGTTGATATTGCTGTTATAAACATCAGGGTGCATGTATCCCTTTGAATCAGTATTTTTGTATCCTTTGGATCAATATCTAGTAGTGAAATTGCTGGGTCATAGGGTAGTTCTATTTTGAACTTTTTGAGGAAACTCCATCCTGTTTTCCATAGTGGCTGTACCAGTCTGCATTCTCACCAGCAGTGCAAAGCGTTCCCCTTTCTCCACATCCTTGCCAACATCTGTTTCCTGTGTTGTTAATTTTAGTCATTTTGACAGGTGTGAGGTGATATCTCATTGTACTTTTGATTTGTATTTCCCTGATGATGAGTGATGATGAGCATCTTTTCATTTGTCTGTTAGCCATCTGGAAGTCTTCTTTGAAAAAATGTCTGTTCATGTCTTCTGCCCATTTTTTAACTGAATTAGTTGTTTTGGGGGATCCAGGAAATTTATATGTATTTAAAATTCCCTAGGTGATTCCAATGTGCCCAAGGTTAGGGATTATTATTTTTAACATAAGCAAGATAAATTTTGACATGAATTTGAGGAATTATAGGAAAAAAGAAAAGGTCATTATTTTGACTTTGACTCTAGGAATCAAAGAGATTCTGATGTGAAAAATAGAAATTCTATTATTCTTTATTGTGTAACTAACTGTATTTATATAAAGACAAAAATTCATATTGTTTTTAAATTTTAGAATCAATTTATAGATGATGTTATAATAGAAATTCTATTTTGACTAGATTATTTCTCACCCATCACTTGGTGATGATTTACATATTTAAAATATTTTCTTACAATGTTTCTGTAAGACAGACAATGAATATTTATAACATCACTTTTTTTGGACCAATGTAAATTAAGAGGAACATTATCCTGTCAGTTGATTCTGCTCCTGGCTCACATGTAAAATTCCTCAGAGAAACCCCCCACACCATAGACACACATCCCAACCACATATGAAATGGCTTTTACTTCTTTTGAGTTCTCTTCACAGCACATATCAACACCTGACTGTTCTGTACATCTATTTTTGTCTCTTGCCCACTTTTCTGGAAAGTATCCTCAGTGAGAAGCAGAAAAAAATGTTTACTGCTTTTATCAAGCAAGGGTGGACACTTAGGAGGCACTTCATAAATACATATGAAATAAATCAGTGAATGGATTAAACTCTAATGTCTTCAAGGGCATGGACTATGCTTTATACCTCTTCCTTTTCTCCAGTGTAAATCAGTGTTTGTTTAACTGAGCTACAAATATTCACAAGTCCATGGTAAGACAGAGTATAGGTCTGTTGCAAGGGAGCAGTTTAGTTGATTTAACTGATCTAAGACTTCTTAAATTCTTGGGTGAAAATATTTATTAATACCCCACAATTTTCAGAGGTTGCAAGAATCATAGTCTTGTTGCCTGATACAATTGTAGACCTTACTATGTTCGTTTTGGCTTCATCCAAACCATTGCCTCCCAGCAAAGTTTAAAATGAGAGGTGGAAAAATGTACATAAAAGTTTTGAACATGAATTCATCCAATATTCATGAAAATGTGTGATTTTCAAATTGCTAAAAAATAATGTTCAGGTAAGTAGTTATCACATGTCATTAATAGAGAATGACATAGGTGATCACATAAGGATATGAGAATCTTAGATTTATAAGGTCAGTGGAAAAAGAAATTCAGAATAAGATTGCTTAGTCTGATACAGACTCATTAATATCCTACAGGGCAAAAAAGCTGTAACCTTTGGGGGATATCTTCTCTCTCAAACAGAAAAAACACCCCCTGTTTGTTTTCTATAAGTCACCTCATTTACAGTTATAAGACATGTAAACCCTAATCAACTGTGGATAGTAAATCAAAATTCTATCCCATGAGAGAATCAGATGACCCTCAGGCAGTCTTGTTGGAAATAGTCTCATATAACATTAAAAAAAAATTAAAACTCTTCTTTTTGTCTTATTTCCAAGTTTTGGTTATTTTATTCCCCTGAACACAGACTAGATAACTAATCCCTAAATGGTGTGGTGGAAAAATATACCTACTTTAAGAAGAAAAAACTGGTTGTGAAAAAACAAAAGTATACAATACGTGACTATTTTGGAAAAGGGGCCAAAGTCATCTCATTTTAAAAGTGATTGGGAAGTTGGTGGGCACCTGGTTGGCTCAGTCAGTTGAGTGTCCAACTCTTGTTTTTGGCTCAGGTCATGATCCCAGGTTCATGGGATCAAGCCACATGCCTACCTCCATGCTAAGTGTGAAGTCTGCTTGGGATTCATATGCACGCGCGCTCTCTCTCTGTCTCTCCCCTCTCTCTCTCCTTACTTTCTTCTCTCCCTCTCTCTTCATCTTCCCTTCTTCCCCATTCATGTTCTCTCTCTCTTTCTCTCTCTCTCAAAATAAAATAAATGTGACTTAACAAAAAGTGATGGAGGTAATTTCTGTTTAATTACATTTGCACCCCACCAAGGGATGCAGTGATGAGCAAAACATCTGAAAGTATTCTCAGCTTCTCAGAAGAATAATCTTCTAAAGGATATAGTGTTTATCCTTCCTCAGAATAAATTTGGTCATTTATATCTACTTGTATATAATTGCCTAGTATGCCCAGTAATCATTAATTAATATGAGAGGATCGCATGCTCTGTCCAAGGTGCTAGAGAGTATTAAGCTTGCATTTTAAAGTGCTTGCCTGCAGGTGAATTCACCCATTTCCTTTTGTTGAATTCTATTCTCTTGGGAGGCCCAGGGCTGAGAGCTGATGCTTCCACCTTGACGTCCTCCTACTTGATTGTTTTAAGTTTTATTTAAATTCCAGTTAGTTGACGTCTCATGTTATGTTACTTTCAAGTGTACAATATAGTGATTCACCACTTCCATACAACACCAGGTGCTCATCATAACAAGTGCACTCTTTAGTACCCATCACCTATTTAACCCAGCCCCCATCCACCTTCTCTCTGGTAACCATCTATTTGTTCTCTATAGTTAAAAGTCTGTTTCTTGGCTTGCCTGTCTCTCTTTCTCTCTCTCTCTCTCTTTTTCACTTATGCCCATTTGTTTCTTAAATTCCAAATATGAGTGAAATCATATGGTATTTGTCTTCTATGACTGACTTAAGTTGCTTAGCACAATACTCTCTGGCTCTGTCCACATTGTTGCAAATGGCAAGATCTCATTTTTTTATGGCTGAGTAATATTCCATTGTGTTTATACACCACATCTTCTTTATCCATTCATCAGTTGATGGACAATTGGGCTGTTTCCATAATTTGGCTATTGTGGATAATGCTTCTGTAGCCATTGGGGTGCGTGTATTCGTTTATAGTGATCAAAATAGTATAGTACTAGCACAGAAAGAGACACATAGGTCAATATAGAGCAGAATAGAAAACCCAGAAACAAACCCAGAACTCTATGAGCAATCAATCTTCAACAGAGTGGTAAAGAATATTTAATGGGAAAAAAGACAGTCTCTTCAACAAATGGTGTTGGGAAAACTGAACAACAACAAGCAAAAAAGTGAAAGTGGACCACTTTCTTACACCACACACAAACATAAATTCAAAATGGACGAAAGATCTAAATATGAAGAAACATTAAAATCCTAGAGGAGAACACAGTAACCTCATTGACATTGGCTGTATCAACTTCTTACTAGATATGTCTTCTGAGACAAGAGGAACAAAAGCAAAAGTAAACTATTGGTACATTATCAAAACAAAAATGTTCTGTACAGTGAAGGAAACAGTCACCAAAACTAAAAGGCAACCTATGGAATGGGAGAAGATATTTGAAAATGATGTATCTGATAAAAGGTTAAAACTCAACCCCATAAAAGGAATAATCCAATTACAAAATGGAAGACATGAAGAGACACTTCTCTAAAGAAGACATCCAGATGGCTAGCAGACACACACACAAAATGCTCAACATCACTCATCATCAGGGAAATACAAATAACAACTATAGAGAGAGATCACCTCACACCTGTCAGAATGGCTAAAATCAACAACAGAATAAACAACAGGTGTTGGTGAGCGTGCAGAGAAAGGGGAACTTTCCTGCACTGTTGGTAGGAATTCAGACTGGTGCAGCCACTCTGGAAAACAGTATGGAGGTTCCTCAAAAAGTTAAAAATAGAACTACCCTAAAATCCAGCCACTGAACTACTAGATATTTATCCAAAGAATACAAATATACTAATTCAAAGAGATGCACGCACTCCCTACTTTATTCTTTGTGGCTTCTACTAACACTAACTCTGTGAGAGTTTTGCCTACCTGATCATAATCTGTTTGTTGCCGTCTTCTAATGGTTATATGACTGTAAACCATGTTTTTCTAAAAACACTGTATACTATTTGAGGCTATACATCTTGTCCCTCTTTTACAGGCTTAGGCAGTGGGATCTAAGTAACTGTAATCCCCACTTAGAACAGAGACTCCACTCATCTCTTTTCTAATTCCAGAGAATGTACAAAAACCACTGGGCCCACTTTTAAGGCCAAAGTAAGGGGAAATTTCAGTAAGTGAAGTTGTTACCACTTTTTCCACTTCCTGGTACTTCTCTTCTTTCTCACATGACACCTAGCAGCTTTCTGACACAACTTTGTTCCTAAGGGCTTTTAGTGTGTACCACGTACTATCTCGGGAGAGTGTTCAATCTCTGTGTCTCTTATAGCACAATCTCCCTTTGGAAATAAATTGTTAGTTACTTACTTGGGTACACCTCTTAGGAGAATTTTATTTATGTTAGGAAAAATGTTAACCTTCACACTATTTGGGGGGTTTGGCACAAAGGGTTTTGTTTTAGTTCTGTAAAAAAGTGTGTTGTTTAGTAAGGAATATGTGGGCTTTTTAGTGCAAATTCACAGACCCGCTTCATATCTTTAGTTAAAAAACTCTCAGAGTAGAACCTTATACACTGTGTTTTAGCAAGTTCTCCAAGTGTTCCTTCATGTGAAGTTTGGGAACCATCGGACTATACTATTTGTGTGAGCCTAAATTCCTCATTGGTAAAATGAGTTAATAATATTACCTTTCCTTGTGCAGGAGTTCTTAGGATTAAATGAGAAAATCCACACAAATAGCCCAGTACAGTGCATGACACAGAGGAAGTATTCAATAAGTCTTAGCTATCCTTATTAGCTGTTACCCTCTGACCCTTGAGATACTTATTATTGTTTGCCTAGAACCTAATATGGCTTTACCACTCTTCCCAATTCTGTCTTCTTCAACTTTTATTCTTAGAAATGGAAGAAGACGTTTTAGAGAGAATTCCATCAGTCAGTTGGGTGTTCCAGTAATAGAAATTCTACTAGTTGTATGTTATTAAAATTCCCTAATTTTAGTTTCTTTACTATGAAATTGGGATAATAATTTAGGTGGTTGTTGACAATAAAATATGTCTGAATGTGCAAAACTTATGTGGGAGAGCACCTATTAGGTGTCCAACATAAATAGCTGTTCTTTATACTTTCTTGTTTATTTTTTCTGTTTGGCTTCTGACTCTCTTTCTCTATTATTGTTACTGTTCGTGTTTTGTTCTACAAGATTCTGAAGCCTAATACTGGGTCAGATCCAAAAGTTTCAAAAACAGCTATTTCCCTTCTCCTCAGTACATCTGAATTAGATGCTTCCTAACTAGCACTGTCTATTGTTATGTTCCTCAAGAAAAAGACAGAGACCAGAATTTGTGTGCAGAGAAGTTATGGTAAAGAGTTCTCAGAGACAATACGTGTGAGGAAGAGAGGGAACAAAGAAATGGCAGAGGGAGAAGTTGAACTGCCATGGAGATGCAGCAGAGAACTAAGCCAATCTCAAGGGCAATTCTGAAGTTGCAATGGTTCTTCCTAAACTGCAGCAAAATGTCTTGAACTCTATATCTTCACATTCACTAATCAAGAAATATGGACTGCCCAGGTGAAGGGTCACATTCCTGCAGAGGGAGTCCTCTGTGATCCATCGATCACCCATTCATTAGCACTCCCCAAGTTTGGGAGAATAAGTTGTCCTAAAGAAGTTCTAGGTAGCCCATCAACATATTCACTATAATTCATCTCTTGTACCACCATTATTTACTTGCTTCATATAGTAAGTCCACCTTCTATAACTCTGGTATTCTAGTTGTTCCCTTTTCTTCTTTTCTTTTCCTTTTCTTTTCTTTTCTTTTCTTTTCTTTTCTCCTTCCCCCCTCCCTCCTTCTTTTCCTTTCCTCTCCTCTCCTCTCCTCTCCTCTCCTCTCCTCTCCTCTCCTCTTTCTCAACCATGATGCTATAGCCAGTCTCAGTTCTGAAACTGATACTTATCATCTTCCTTCTCTACTTTTCATTCTAAAATCTTCCCCCCATCAGCACTATCTCTGCTTGACTAGGTGGCTTAAGTAGTGAAATAGATTCTAATCGCTCAGGGACCTAAGACTCTGCTGCTTTAATTGTGCATTTATTATCAAATTCAAGAACTGGAGTTCCTAAAGATGTCCTTATGGATCACCTGCCCCACTGGATAACAGTAGTTTTATGTCCTACTGTTGATCATAGTCAACTGCCATGTTAAAGTGGTCAATCTTTTCCTTACATGCTTGTCTCTTGGCAAAAGGAGCCAGGTGGCAGTTATAGCTTAAAATTTAATGGGATGCATATTGTTTACCCTGTTTGAAGTATCTCCCCCCAGAGAACAAAGACCTCAATTCATATAACATAAGGTAAAAGGATGGGAAACAAAGAGTCCTAGTGTTTACTTGGAATAATGGTAAATGGGTCACTGCCACTTTGAACTTTTGGTTCCTGAACCAATAGTTATTTTGCCGTTTGGAGACACAACACCTAATGATGATCTTTGATATAAGGAATATATTGAATCATACAGGTTGTTGCCTTAGTTTTGCAATGTCTTTTCTCTATGCTGGTACTGCTTCAGAAATGAATTCACGTTGTTGTTCCATTGCTTTTTCATTTTCGTACCTTTGGGTGGTATAGTATTTTATGGATGAGTATATTCCATGGTCATGGTACTAATTGCTACAATATAGATCTCTTCATTTAAGATAAGATAATCTTAGATATACGATGTGTGTGTATTAAGTACTCTATAAGACCTTGGGTGGTATTACTGGCTAAGAAAACCATATTCATTATATATCTCAACCCCACCAATATGAATAGATGCCCCTTTTGGGAAAGAGGGAGTCCACTGGAGTCAACTTGGCAACAAGTGTCTAGTTGTTCTCTGAAAAGAATGGTGTTCTATCTGGGACTCACTATTAGTCACTATTGCTATAAGGTTTGACATTCAGTAGCAGCAGTAGGTAGATGAGCCTTGGTGAGGAGTGTACACCATGAAGCCCAGTCATAGCCTTCACCCCGGCCACCATGGCTACTATATTCACAAGCCCATCGTGCAAGCACTAGGGTGGCCAATGGCCAAGGCTTACTGACATCGATTGGTTCAATTAGTCTTCAGTGGCGGTGTTAACATGTGACACAATAATCTTTACCTTCATGCACTCTCCCATAGGTGCATCCACATGCTCTTTCCCAGAAATCCTTGTCTCTAACATTGAAATCTTTTTTTCCCAGGACTCTGGCCACCTAGCTAAGCAATTACTGCTGCCCCATAGTCCAAATCCGTTAGTATTATTTCCTTTTCTTTTTCTTTTTCTTTCTTTTTTTTTTTTTTTTTTTTTTTTGAGAGAGAGAAGGAGTGGAGGGAAGAGGGGCAAGGGAGAGAGAATCTTAAACAGGCTCCATGGTTAGTGCAGAGTGCAGCATGGGGCTTGATCCCATGACCCTGGGATCACTACCTAAACTGAAATTAAGAGTTAGATGCTTAACCTACTGAGCACCCCCAGGTGCCCCCAAATTCATTAATATTCTTATTGCTGCCCATTGGAGGATTTCTCCTCACTGCTGTCCTTTAAAGGCATCGTGAGTTGAGCTGCCATTTAGTATTAGTTATTTGGGGGCTTGAACATACTTACTGCGATAGCCTATCCATGACACAAGTTTGGTCTTTTTCTTCCACCAACCTTTCCCCATCATGCTGGTGGGTCCGTCTGACCTTATACTTGGTGCATCTAATAATATCCTCCTCCTGACCTTAGGCTCAAGTATTAGATTCACTCTCAAGGCTGAGGAATATGCCAAAAAGGTATTTTTTTTTCAAGTGACATGTAAGTTATCTACTACATAGTAGACCAATGTAATGTTCTGTAAGATAGTCAGGTAGTTCAAATCCTTTTGTACTCTATTGTTATTCAGGGTGGGAGAGTTGACATAGCCCTTGGG
This sequence comes from Panthera uncia, assembly GCF_023721935.1. Classification (NCBI taxonomy): domain Eukaryota; kingdom Metazoa; phylum Chordata; class Mammalia; order Carnivora; family Felidae; genus Panthera; species Panthera uncia. The sequence goes on along the minus strand of NW_026057577.1, from coordinate 13,208,937 downwards.
TCACATTATAGTACTTTCCTGGTGTCTCTGACTTTCACACTCAACACTTAAATTAATAACTAATCACCCTCAGCCTTCCCCTGTATTCAGTGCAATCATAGTGTTTACCAATAGCTCTCTAATCCCAATATTCTTGTAATTATTACCTCTGAATCTCTCCAGTGCTTAAGACAACATGTCCACCAGTGCTTTGCTTTGGCTTTGCAAAGCATCCCAGTTCAACTTCAGTGACGATTTAACAGTGTTGTTTTTGTAGTAGGCCAGGAGCTATCAGTATTTCGTTTTACGCAGTTGGTTCCTCATTGTATATAGTCTGGAAGGTATTAGAGTTCCCACATCTCATTATGTGTAATTTAAATTTAGCAAAAAAGTTTTTATTTGGTCTAACACTTTCAAGAACAATAAAAAGAAACTTTGGGGAGCAAGTTGCCAATAGAAGGTCTCATCACTCCCAAATATGTTTTACATTTTTTAAAGCCAAGGGCATTCTCCTATATGACCTCAGTACAGCCATCCAAATAAGGAAATTACAACTGAAACATTGCTACAATCTAATCCTTATACTCTGCCCACATTTTACCAATTGTCCCAATAATGGCTTTTAAAAGTGGTATTCAGGGCAATAAAATTCAGTTCAATTATGTGTTACTGTCATGTCTTTTTAGTGTTCTCTAATCTGGAATAGTTCTTCAGTCTTTTCTTCCCCTCATAATACTGACACTTTTGAAGATTACAGGTGATTTATTTTATAGGATGTTTCTCAATTTGGGGTTATCTGATGTTTCTTCATGGTTGGATTTGGGTTTTACAGTGTGCAGTTTCGGCAGGAATGTCAAAGAAGTGATACTGTTATTCATCATATCAATATCATGTAGCATACATATTTGATTTGTCCTATTGTTTGAGTAATTTGATATTTGAAGAGCTTCTCCACTGTAAAGTTATTCTTTACCTCTTTGGTGTTAATATTTTGTTGGGATATGCTTTGAGTCTAAACAAATATCCAACTTTTAATCTAATTTTCAATGTTTAATTCATTTATTTATATTGTTTGTATACTCACAAGTTCCTATTTTATTCACTTGTTTTGTTACCATAAGTATTCATGTTGATGCTCAAATTCTTCTAATGGAACTCCTTCAAACTGATTTCTGTGTTCTTTTGATATGTCTCATCATTTTGAGTATTGGTCACTTTTGTCTCAAAAAGATGTTCTAGACTCATCTTGTATTTTATCTTCCCCAGCCCTTGAATCCATCATTTCTCTAAGTATTCCATTGCCTCTAAGCTGAGAATGAAATTTGAAAGCCAAAATGTGGGTGTTAATTGCTTTTGGAGTGTTACTGCCATCAGGCCCTCTCATTGAACAGAGCTAGAGAGTATGCGTATGTATGTATATGTGTGTGTGTGTGTATACACAAATGCACACACATACACATTCTACTGAGGAGTTCTTCAGGGAATAACACCCTGAAAGAGTGAGAGAAGCATCCAAGCTCAAAGGAAGCTCTTTGTTCTTATTCCTTTAGTTGTCCCACATCAACTTATGCATATGAGGTCTTTGTCCTATGGCATCAACCAGTCATTGGATGTGGGCTGTACTCAGGGAGGTGGTAGCTATGGGATGGTTGACTCTTCATGAAGGGAGAATCCGAGCAACAAACCAGAGCATCCACTTGATTTGGCTTCTGAAGCTGTATAACAATAGAACCAAATGAGTTCACTTTCCAAAAATACAGATTCTTAGATTACATCCCCAGAGAGTATATTTCAGTGACAATTGGATAGGGCTTCCAGAAACTGTTTCTCTAAAAAGTCCCCAGATGATTCAGTATTTGTCCTGTTAAACCACAGTTGGCCTTTAGTTAAGCATTATGATTTCATGTACATTTAGGACTGAGACTTTTGCTCTCAGAGAGTAGGACGAAGGCAGTTGAAATTTACAACTTCCAGTGCTCATAACTCGTCTTTGATGGCACTTAATGTATCATCTCTCCTGACAGTTAATCAAGGTGCAATGAGTTTTTGTTTTGTTTTCTGTGGTCATGAAACGATATTACTTCCAATGTGACCACACTTGCCATTACCATCGTACAAAAGAACCTCAGTTTTGTGTTTTAATGTTTTTGTGTATCCTTGAACGCATTTCAGAAAACATTCTATAGTTGTTAAAAAAAAGAAGCTGTGGCTTGTGTGTTGCATTATCCTTACTTTAAAATTGTTGAAACTCATGTAACTGGTTCTATGTTTCCAAATCAGGACAAAGCGGGTTTTTGATGGCCTGTACTGCACTGGAAAGATTGCTACAAATGTCAGTCAGATGGGCATAATCTTAGAAAGACTAGCCATAATCCCACAGCATGAATTCCAAGACATCTTCAAGTCTCTTAAATGGAGAAGCAGCAGGAGGGAGCAATTGCCTTGTGGCTTTCCAGAAGCTCTTTGCATGGAGAGTGAGTGTGCATGACAGCTCCATATTGTAGACACCTTATTCTCAGAAAATTCACTTAGCAGGATGAACAAGGCAAGAGGTGCATGACTTACTGGCAGATCCAGTTCTGCAGCAGGGTAGATGTCTGATGCTGTGGCAAATCCAGGGAAACTGGAGGTCTTAGAGGAAATCATTCTAAACAGCATGGGAATGTATGGATCTTTCCATACAATTACTCTGTCCAAATATGTCTCATGCTCTTCCTGTGGTGAAGATAGTCCATAGCCCATCATCTTAATAGTGTCAGAGATGTATTTCGAGTTTTATAATACCTTCAAAACACTTTAAAACATCCTGAAAGCCCCTTCTGCCCCCCAAGAGGATAGGCCTGCCTCTTGACTATCTCCCTCACTTTGTAGCATATTATAGGTTTGACAGAGTGAGAAATTTGAGAGTCATATAGAAATATCATGAGGGAAATCTCATGCAGTATGTAGCCAGTTATATATCAGTCTTTTGTTAAGGATTTCAGAAAAGGATTTTCAAACCAAATCAGAAGCTCTCTCTTTCTTTTATTAAATGATTGCCTATATGTTTAGCCTAGAGAATATACAGCCATCTAGAAATAAAAAATGACCTATGTGTTTCCATTTTATAAAGAGATGTCTCTTCTATCTGTTGTTCAAAGTATTATGATTTTTCTTTTCGTGCTATTTCTCTGTATAAAACATTGGAAGTCCAAAGTATAAAGGTATACCATTTATTTATTCTGAAAATATAAATGGCAATTAACATTTTATACACATTACAGTTCCTACTTATATTCATTCAACCGTCCAATGTTTATTTGGTACTTAAGTATACCTGATACACTGTGGGATGTATTTGTGAAGGTAAAGGTGTTTAGATTCAAGGTTAACTGCTGATTGGCTCTCTGGATCTCCTTTGGGAAGTGCTTATCTAGCTGTGGTTTGAATACCTTCATAGTTGGGAAACTCTGCTGAATTAAGTACCACATGGGACAGCTTTGTTGATGTTTCCATCTGACTTCACATATTGTCTTAATTCTGTTTCTTGGCATCACACAATGACACCCTAATTTCTTTTTCTCATAATAGTATTTAAAATATTTGAAAATAGCTATCATGATTTAGCAGTCTATAAATCTGGAATGATTTATTTAGTCTTTCAAGTGGTAAAATCATGGACTATGGTAGTCATGTTGAGCATTTAAAGATACAGCCCTAGAAGAATGTAGGAAATAGGTATTAATATGGGCTGGACCCTATAGAGTAATAATCCCACTGAACAAACTCTGGTCCAGGATGTGGGCTTGAGTTGGCAAAGCATTTTCAATGGCAAGTACCTTGTAGTTGGCTTCATCCTTGGTTATGCACCATCAGAGGAAAACAGTCAAGTGAAAAAATTGCCAAATTATTTAATAAAGTGTTAAAACTATTGTGTCTCATGGTTTCTAATATTTGTGTGTATGTTTATGCATTTGTGTCACCACATATCATTACATGCCTATGAAATGCAAAATCCAGAATTTGGTTTTGATTACAAAGCATACTGGAAGACAGGAATGAGGAATTGAGTGTACATATCTGCCTATAGCACAGCATGAAGAACATTAGGGAAGAATCTTTGCCAGGCTAAGACAGAAAAGAAAACTCAGAGAAGCCCATGCAGCATCTGGCTTGCCTTTACTTTTCCTGATGCTGCAGCTCCTTCTCAGTGTGGTACACTATTCACTGACCTGACCTAATCTGACCTTCACCTAGACAATGTCATGAACTTTCTTTGTCCAAAACAGTGCAGATCAAGAGTTAGGAACCAGATAGGTGAAGTACCATTCTACTTGTTTTTGTTATCATGTCTTGTATGAGTGTTGAAGAGATCATATCATAATCACACCATTCTCATAATGTTGTGTTATGAAGATTAACTATGTTAGCAGTAGAAGACTTGTCACATTTGAGAGTTCGACAGTTATTGATTATTAGATTATTTTACTCTTCGGTCACTTTGTCTGAAATATAAGTGAATACAACTCAACAGTTTTTTTGCACAGTACAAAACACTTCATGAGATCTATTTATGAGTACTCTAAACATTCTTTTTCATTTTTGTAAGTTTATTTATTTTTTGAGAGAGAGGCAGTGAGAGTGGGGGAGTGGCAGAGAGAGAGAGAGGAAGAGAGATGGAGACAGAGAATCCCAAGCAGGCTTTGCACTGTCAGCACAGAGCCTGTCGCAGGGCTCGAACTCATGAAACCATGAGATCACGACCTGACCTGAAATCGAGAGTCAGACGCTTAACCAACTGAGCTGCCCAGGTGTCCCTATACATTTCTTTTTAGGACAACAAACATATATATTCTTCTTACCAGCCTTTCCATTTCTGGATTGAATTTGATCCCTCTCTTGCTGGGTTTATCTGATATAGTAGAAGATACAGGTCTTAAGTCATTGGTTCCATTTTTCTATCAGGAAGTCAATTTACATTTGAAGTATTTTGTTGAAGACTCTGAATTTTACCTTTTACAATCTTTAAATATCAAACCTATATTTTCACTTTTTTTCTGAAATAAAGTAACTATATATTTTATAAATTATAGATATAATTGTGTTTATTGGTTTTCTTAATTTTATTTGCTTTTCCTTTATAGTTAGGAAGAGAAAAAACTGAAGGAAATCAGTTGGACAAAAGAACCTTGAACTTTTTTAGGTTTTCTTTAGAATGTAGGAGGAATTTTCTATAATGGTAGAAAAAATGAAAATTGAACCAGAGGAGTTGAAATGTTGAGGTCTTACAGTTTATCTGAAAAGTCAGGCTTTTGTAGTGATATCTGGGCCGTGACAGATGAAACGGAGTGAGAATTAGAATTAAAATTTAATTCAGATTCAGTCAGACAAACTGAATAGAGAACAGTATTTACTAAGGGGAAAACATCACTTATGCAGAACTCTTTGTAGTTGTAAGAAATCCTCTTTGAAGAGCTCAGTTTTGAACACAAAATTTTATTAATTTTCTATCTCTGTGTAATAAATTACCACAAACTTAGTGGCTTAAAACAACACAGTGATATTATCTCATAGTTTCTGTGGGTTGGGAGTTTGGGCTGGGCAAGCTGGGTCTTTTGTTCATTTGCTCACCAACTGGATTGAAGGTGTCACCTAGAATTGGGGTCTCGTGGGGCTTTGGATCCCATGGGAAGTTCATGTGGTTGTTGTCTGACTTCATTTCCTCACAGCTGTACAACCCAGGATCCTGAATCTTCTGGGCCAGGAGGAGTTACACTTCTATTTCTCTTAAAGGGCTTACCTGATTAGATCAGGTCTACCCAGGATAGTGTCCATTTTGATCAACTAGAAGCCAACTTGTTAGTAACATAACCTTGGTTACAATAACCTATCATATTCAAATACAAGTCCTGCCTACACTCAAGGGAAGGATATTAGGTAGGATGTGTATACCAGGGGATGGTGAATTTTAGAATTCTGCCTACCACAATATCTGAAACATATTTTTAAAGAGAAAACCTATCATATAACTTAGATAAAAAAAGGGATACATTATTGGGAATTTCATACTTTGCCATTTTCATTCATTTGAAGTCCTGTTTTTACCCAAAGCAACCAGGTTCAAAATATGATCAGTCCATCTTCCATTTTAGCTGATGTGACTCATCTAGGTGTATCTGTTTTCTATCTATGAACTCTAGACAATAACCAGAGAGTTTTCTCAAGGACTGGTTTCCCTTCAGATTAATGAGAAGCCCAGTGGGAAACACATCATACAATTAGCAGATGCTGACTGATATACTTATTCTTCAAGTGATTCAGTACACATCCTGTGTTTCTGTCTTCATACCCTCTGACAGATGATCCATGAACTACAGAGTAAACCTGTCAAGAAATCAGAATAGAGTGACTTTTCTTCATGCATGGAATATTGCCATATGTTGCCATAGAAATCAATTGGAAATTCATTTTTTTTTCATATTTCCACAATCCTTCCTTTGACAATTAATGATAGGCAAACAGGGTAACAGGTCTTTAGAAAGCTTTATCCTCTTAACTATTCAGCTAAAGGAGGAATAATGGTTACGTCTCCTTTGGCCACTTTCTTTCTTCTTCTTTATATTGTTGACAGTTTGCATATTTTTGAGCCCCTTTTCTACTTTCTTCTTCACTTGACTAGTTTCTTGGCATGGGCAATACCTCATCATGTGATGAAATCAAACTTACTTCAAACTGACCCTCAATTACAGTGCTGCCAGGCTGCTGTTTGTGGACATTTTGCACTGTTATAAGATTACTGGACTGAGTAGTATTTCCATAGCTCAGCATCAGCATAATCGAATCTGCTTTCTGGCTGCAATGTCACCATGCGAAGATGGAGATCAGGCAGAATTCCAGGAGCCACGGTCACAGCACCTGCAGGCTGGCTGTTTTGCCAGAGCACCAAAAGGAATTGATGGAATTAAGAAGTGCTATAGTCAGCTCGCATAATGAAGACAAAAACGATAATTAGCCTCGTGGTAATTTGAATTACTCAACTAAATCTTTGTTGTGCTGTAAGATGTTCTCACAATAGATGGTGAACAGTTTAATCTGTTGGGATTTTGTCATTTTTAAGAAATGGGGGGTAATGACAATTTTTTCAAATGAAAATAAATTGATATAATTTTACATGTAGAAATTGCTGTGCATGTGTAGGACCTGAGTGTTAGGCACTCGCCCCGAGTAAAATTTGGTAGAAATGATCCAACTACAGCTCCTGAGCATCTTGGACACATCTTGTCTTAACTTTATTACAACAAAATTATCTTGTATATTCGTGTGTACGTATATTCAGCTGTCTTATGAAAGTGGCCAACTTATGCTTTGATAATGTATTTCCTTTTTTCTTAAATATTGTTATAGAACTATAACTGACAGCCTAAATTTCAATTAATGTAGTTTATAAGACACATTCATATATTTATATATTTTAATTCCTGAGCTGTAACTATTAAAGGATCTGATGAGGACATTTGAGTTCTGATTTGTCGCACAGTGATTAATAACGAATTCAAGATCTTTCAGCAAATTTTCAGTAGCTACAGGACTTTGGTGTGAGGCTAAGGCTCAACAAGGGGTTTTAGCATGCCAGAAAATGGAACCGAATCTTCAAGAGCTTCATTAGGAAATTGTTGAGCTAGGTCTCTAAAAGGACTGTGAGTAAATCCATGAATAAAATGATTATGAGTTTAATTGCTGAGAATAGTTCAAGGGTACATGACCTATATGCCATACATTTACCATTCTATAAGAAAAGGAGTGGTGTACCTGGGTGGCTTAGTTGGTTAACCGTCCAACTTTGGCTGAGGTCATGATCTCACAGTTCATGAGTTCAAGCCCTGCGTTGGGCTCTGTGCTGACAGCTCAGAGCCTAGAGCCTGCTTCAGATTCTGTGTTCCCCTCTACCTCTGTTCCTCCCCACTTCATGCTCTGTGTCTCTCCCTCTAAAAAAAAAATTAAAAATTTATTTTTAAAAAAATAAAAGGAGCTCACAAAAATTCAGATACTGGAAGAATAAAAAAAATTATCTAAAGTAATTATTCTGAGAATTTCCACAAATTGTGAGTTTACATAATTTTGGGATTAGGGGCCCAGCTCTGAATATACATGGACTGACATCTTGTCTTGGCTCTGCTGTTTGCTGATTGTGTATCTTAGGAAAGTTTCCTAATCTTTCTTTGCCTCTTTCCTTACTGTGAACTGATGGAGACACTAAATAGCATCTGCTCTATGGGAATGCTAGGAGAATTCAGTGAATAAGCACATGTGAGATGTTGAATACAATGTCTGAAACATTGTGATAAAAGTTAGCTATTATTTTCATTATTTGTAGGATCTGTTTTTGTTAGTCTGAGCCTTCAAGGACTGTGTGTTGAAGTTCAGGCACAGGTATGAAGCTAGGATTCAGGGATATAGCAATGGATGAGAAAAGACCCTATCCCTACATATAGAAGGCAACTTCTATAGGGAAATCAGTAGACCTGCACTTTCAAGCTAGCACACATCAGAATCACCCAAGAGCTTGTTCCGGTAGATTGCTGGGGTTGCCATTGGATTTCAGGAGTTAGGACATGTGGAGTGGAGCCTGAGAAAGTGCATTTTGCACAACTTCCTCGGTGGTGTGGTGTTGACACTGCTGGACTGGGGATCCTGCTTTGGGAATCCTAGCTCAGTGGATAATTTGAGATAATGAGATAATTTCTTTTTCCAAGGGTAGAGATAGACAGGGTGGCACCATGACACAGCCATTGGGTCCAAAACAGAGATTTCAAAGACCCTTTCTAAAGACAATGCTTGAGGTGATACGTGACAGATAAATAGTAACCAGGTGAGCACTGAAAAACAAAAAAACACTGTCACAGGTAAGGAGCTTTCTTGAGCTCCTTTAGGAATATTCCTATTCCTCGAATCCATATATGACTTGCTCTTTTTAAAAATACTTTTTTGATGTTTATACTGTTTTTTGATGTTTATACCGTTTTAAGGACACCTAATAGGAAATATATATTTGCTTGAAACATGAGTTCCAAAATCAAGTGTTAAAATTATTGATGATCCTAAATTTTGAAGTAGTTAAGTTCAATATCAGTATCTCCCATCCATATTCTTTTCTCAATAGTTGGTATAAAATTGGTATACAAAAATATATTTTTATAAGTGTTATAATTTTTTAAATTTATCTATTTTGAGAGAGAGAGTAAGCCAGGGAGGGGCAGAGAGGGAAAGAGAGAGAATCTCAAGCAGACTCCTCACTGTCATTGCAGAGCCCAGCGGGTGGCTCAAACTCACAAACTGTGAAATCATGTCCTGAACCAAAATCAAGAGTGGGACGCTTAACCAACCGAGTCACCCAGGCGCCCCTAAGTATTATTATTTTGTGTAACTATGACACGTGAAGTAAAATATCTCATGGCCTGTCTGCAATATGTTTCTATGATGGAACATAGTGTAAAGTAAGGGTTCAAAATAGGAACTCGCTTTTTATGATTAACAGTTTTTTTATTGTATTGTTTTGTATCAGTTTGGTAACATTTTGTTATTTATTTTGTTTTGTGTTGTATGTTTGAGTATTGCCTTTATTTAGGTAAGTAGAAAAATGAAAAGAAAGAAGAATCCAACACAGATTTTCACTACCCAGGAATAACTAGTGTTAACATTTGATGGCCCCAAATTCATATGTTTCTGTATAAAAACTCAGGAATAGGAAGAAAAGAAAATTTAAAAAAAATATTAGCTTGTGGTATATGTATTATTTTCCTCAGTTATTACATTAATTTCTTTTGAATTTTACAGAAGAAAATATTTGGCATGAAACATAAAAATTGCTAACATTTTGATAAAATATTCAATTTCTTCACTGTCAGAAATATTAGTTTTCAGAACATTCCCATAATGTTAGTAAAAGAAAAAAAAATAGCCCAATTTTGAGAGTGGAATTATTATATTGTTTCAAATCTAGATTGTGGTTATTGAATTTTGGGTATGAGAGCTAAAGAAGTTACTACAGTTAAACTTTCTCCAACCTTTTTTATCTTTATCTTCATACTCTGGTTTGTGTCACTGACATGCGTATTTTTACATGGTTGAATTTTAATATTTACATCCATTTTGTGTCAAGTAGGCAGCTTTCAGCAAGTGACCAAAGGGTAAAGTCACAGTGGCTTAAGCAATAAGAAAACATTATCATTGAGATGGGATGGAAGGATCCAGAGTTGACTGAAGATATCATCAGCTTTTCCTACCAAGGGGGATGCTGATTTATCCTCTTGGCTCTACCCTTGGTCCCAAAATGGCAGCTGCAATTCCAAACTGCACACTCAGATGACAATACTGAGCCAAGAACTGTTTACTTCTGTCTCTGGCTTTGGGTGAGCTTGTGAAGAAGGCTGAGGGAGACTTGTTTTTCACCTACTGTTTAGGATGTGTTTTCTGTTAGATTGTGCATGTGATTTTTTTATTCATCTACCAATTTGAACACCTTCCATGTTCTATGTTTATTTTTTCTGGCACATGGTACGTTGCTTCCCAGTCTTTGTCTTCTGTGTTTTAGGGACAAGAAGTGCATTGCTGATATTTGTTTCCGTACCATTGCCTTTATTTTCAGTTATGTTTTTTTTTTTTCTGTTATTTAATCTGTGTAATACAGGATACCCCTGTGTAATATGTTTGTTTTTCTTTTCCATCTCCTTCCTTCATTTAATTTCTTTTGTGAATTGTAATCTCTTCCTTTTTTTTTTTTTTTAATTATTTTTTAATGTTTATTTATTTTTGAGACAGAGAGAGATAGAGCATGAACCGGGGAGGGTCAGAGAGAGAGGGAGACACAGAATCTGAAACAGGCTCCAGGCTCTGAGCTGTCAGCACAGAGCTCGACGCGGGGCTTGAACTCACGGACCGTGAGATCATGACCTGAGCCAAAGTCGGGCACTTAACTGACTGAGCCACCCAGGCGCCCCTGTAATCTCTTTCTTAAAGACTTCTTTCATTTTTACAGAGAAGTCAAATGCCTTTAATTTCAGTTGAGATGATACACATCTATTTCCTTGAATTCATTTTTTATTCTCTAAGGTATTCTTATATTGTAGACCTTTTGTCTACTTTTCATGTATGTTCTTTTCTTTTTATTTTTTCTGGGATTTTGTTTTGCTTTCTGCTTGCTTAGTACCTCTTATATATAGGCATGATACTTTTTTTTTTTTTAATCTTTGAGGAGGGCCAGCTACCTCTTGAAGGTTAATGTAAGTGGAAATAGGGGAATAAATTGGAACAGTGAACAGCTTCCATTTAGGCTCTGTGTACAGAATATTTTCTCACCAATTGTGTCATTTCCTTTGACTTGTCACCTCAATTTTTGTTGAATTTCTCGAATATTTTCTCTTGTGTTGTGTGAGAATCTAAATTGATTTCACATGGGGCACAAAGGGAAACTAGGCCTTTAATGTCATAAGAAGGTGATGGTGATCCAGAGCTGGAATCAACTGTATAGGCTTGTTTTATAGAAACTGCAAAACACAGCCTGGTAGATACTTTCAAATAATAATTAAAGGGGCACCTGAGTGGCTCAGTTGGTTAAGTGTCTGACTCTTCGGCTCAGGTCATGATCTCACAGTTTGTGAGTTCCAGCCTGGCATCCTGCTCTGCACTGACGGTGTGGAGCTGGTTGGGATTCTATCTCTCCCTCTCTCTCTGCCCTTCCCCCACTTGTATTTGTGTCTTTTCTCTCAAAATAAATGAATGAACTTGGAAAAAGAAATCATAATTAAAAACCCAGTGTCACTAGTTTTATGAGGCCTCAATATTACACAAAGTAGAAAAATTTAGAGTAAAATAAAATATAAAATTGGATATGGAAGCAAACATTTACTTAGGGTGAGAAAATGTAACAAAATGAAAAAAAGGCAAAACCAGTAAAATTACAAACCCCAGCAGAAAATCATTACATTTTAATTAATTAATTGCCTGATACCACTTTATGCTTTTTCTTTCCTACTTATTTTTGGCTTCAAACTTTGATTTCCATTTCATTTCAAAGCCTATGATGTAATAGGATTTTCTACTGAAACTGTAGAGATAATTAAGTCTTCTGATTGAAATTTGTTTTTACATCATTGCTAATCTTAAAATTTCCTTTTAGTTTCACAACTTATTATTATAACGTCAGGTAAATGTACTATTGCTACCATATATGGGGGGTAGTTATTTAAAACGTTCTTTTTTTTTTTTTTTTAATGAGATGTAAGATTTTGGAGGCTACCTTCTCATGCTACATATTTCAAGCCTTTTTTTTGTTTGTTTATTTGTTTTTAAATGTTTATTTATTTTTGAAAGAGAGAGAGAGCACCAGAGTGTGAGCAAGAGAGGGTCAGAGAGAGAGAGAGAGAGAGAGAGACAGACACACACACACACACACACACACACACACACACACAGAATCCGAAGCAGGCTCCAGGCTCCGAGCAGTCAGCACAGAGCCCATGGCGGGGCTCGAACTCTTGAACTGTGAGATCACCACCTGAGCTGAACTCACATGCTTAAGTGGCTGAGCCAACCAGGGCCCCTCAAACCTTTTTCCCTTCTACCCCCTCCCCCCACTTTCCTTGTTTAGTGCTAACCTAATAGCACTAGGGTTAATACAGTAAACTGAGAATTCCCTGAAAGCCATACCTACCACAAGATGTCTGGGGATAAGTAAAGTATACATAGACATGACTGCAATCATTGTGCATAGATCTAACTAAATCAGACTCTGTTGTTCCAGGCTCAACAAATTCATAGCCACTTGACATATGATCGATCCTATGTATGGAGAAGTGTGTTGGAGGGTAGCAGGGAATGGAAAGAGCCAGGAGTCTTTTGTTTTTAATGTTTATTTATTTGTTTGTGTATTTTAATTTAAATTCATGTTAGTTAACATATAGTGTGATCTTGGCTTCCGGAGTAGAGCCAAGTGATTCATCTCTCACACATGATACCCAGTGCTCATCTTGAAAAGTGTCCTCCTTAATGCCCATCACCCATTTAACCCACCCCCACCCACCTCCCCTCCAGCAACCCTCAGTTTATTCTCTGTATGTAAGAGTCTCTTATGGTTTGTCTTCCTCTCTGTTTTTATCTTATTTTTCCTTCCATTCTCCTATGTTCATCTGTTGTGTTTCTCAAATTCCACATATGAATGAAATCATTATGATATCTTTCTCTAAATGACTTATTTTTCTTAGCATAATACTCTCTAGCTTCATCCACATTGTTGCAAATGGCAAGATAAAGAAGATGTGGTATATATACCATGGAAAGAGCCAGAAGTCTTAACCAACTTTGTTTCAAGGGTCCTCCTGTTGCAAACCCTACAAAAGCATGTAGAGTATGTTGCTAAGAGGGGCCCGTGCAAGGAAGAGGCTCTGACATTTAAACTTAATTATCATGTTGGTTAATTCACATCTGAATTAAAGACAGACATGACAGAGATTTGATATTTGACTTGATATTTGAAACCAATTCAAGCAAGTGGTAAATGCTATAAAAGACTGAAAGATCATCATTACTACTGGTATTAAGATAATCAGATGTCCTCAGAATCCACAAGATGTATCTTTAGGGAAAAGTACTATTGGATACTGCATTTTGTAAACTGTATAATATCCTTATGGAATTTACAGTAATCTTCATAATTTTATGTGAAAGCTGTTTACAACCAATTATCTTTGATAGTAGCAGCAGCAGTAAGAGAAGGAATTATTTTTTATTTTCAAGTATTAGCTCTTTAAACTTCCTGTTGACTAAGATTTTATTTATTTATTTATTTGTTTGTTTGTTTGTTTTTAAGTATCAGCTCTTTAAACTTTTTGGGTAACAGCTCTTTAAACTTCCTGTTGACTAAGATTTTATTTATTTATTTATTTTTATTATTTAAAATTAAAAAAAAATATTTATTTATTTATTTATTTTGAGAGAGAGAGAGACAGAGTGTGAGCAGGAGAGGGACAGAGAGAGAGGGAAATAGAATCTGAAGCAGGCTCCAAGCCCTCAGCTGTCAGCACAGAGCCCAACGCGGGGCTCAAATTCACTAACCATGAGATCATGACCTGAGCTGGAGTTGGATGCTTAACAGACTGAGCCATTCAGACACTCTTTCTTTCTTTCTTTTTCTTTCTTTCTTTCTTTCTTTCTTCCTTCCTTCCTTCCTTCCTTCCTTTCTAATAGAAATTTCTTTTTCTTTTTCTTTTTTAAGTTTATGTATTTATTTTGAGAGAGACATAGATAGCACAAGTAGGGGAGGGGCAGAGAGAAACCCAAGCAGACTCTGCACTGTCCAATGCAGAGCCTGACACAGGTCTTGAACTCACAAAACTGTGAGATCTTGATCTGAGCTGAAACCAAGGGTTGGCCACTTAACCAACTGAGCCATCCAAGTACCCCAACTAAGATTTTAAATTGTCATTTTAAAAAAAATTTTATTATAACCTCTAATATCTATATTTTATTTCCTACATTTATTTTTCTTCTGTTTAATTTTAAGGGCCTGATCAGAATGGACACAATTTTATCTTTTTTTGTTTGTTTGCTTTTTATCTCCAGTTCTAGGCTCACAATGGACACTTAATAAAGCTGGTTGCCTGCTGGCATGATACTTCTGCTCTCATTCCATGCTTTACTTTCTCCTAAATCTAATGACTTCACTTAAACCTTAGCTTGCCCTATCTCTTTTGCAGTTTTTCTGATGATATTCATCTTAGAAAGTTTTGAAAGATTAAAATATAAAGGCACCCTTGACAGCCATGCAGTATTGTTCTACCCAGGAACAATCACTGTCAATATGTTGGAATATTTTCTCTGTTTATCCTATGATGCTTGCCTTGTAGAAATCATGTTATATGTGTATTTCATTCTCATCAAATGAAAGCCTGTGCCTGATTTAAAAATAAAACTGAACTGTGATGAAAAGCAGCACTTCCTTTTGTACCTCTAATTTTGCTTCCCAGAAATATTTGAAACTCCTGACCCCTTTCTTAATGGCATTTGGCATTCGCTTCCATTTTTCTAAAACAAAGAAAAATCTTACTCAACTATTGATTTTTCTCTTTTTAGCATTATATAGTAAATCTTTTGTCTGGTTGATTTGATAGGGTTTATCTCCCAATATCTGCCCTTTTTTCTCTCACCCACTAATTTGATGGAATTCTAACAGTCTTTATTGAAAACACTGTTTACTATGACTATATAAATATCCTTCAGCATTAAACCAAGGACCAGAAAATGATTACATTTCTTCTTATATAACTTCAAACATAATTCCTTCTTTTTCGGTGGTTTGATTTCTATGGATTTATCAACTCCATTAAAGTACTTAACTTACTTGTCACATGACAATACTTCTATTTTTTTTCAAATGAATCATTTGTTAGCTGCACTTTTTGTGGGCACGGCCTCTTGTTGCCTTCTTTCCTCCACTAGGTGGAACGGTTCTATGGTAAGAATTTGCAAATGCCAGTCACATTTCATTATGTTAATTTAAAAAAATCTAGAATATTTTCTTCGGTTATTATGTCTTTTCCTCTGTAATGTCTTTCAGTGCTTTTGGCTTCCAAATAAGTCTTGTAGGGCACCACAATAGTAGATGGATTCCTTTAAACTATGCTTTTAAGTGACTATAGTGTAAAGATCTCTCAGTAGAGATAGGTGCTGAAGGGACATTGTAATAGGAAAGGGCTACTCTTGCAGGTACAGAGGCTGCATTATTACTCAGCACTGAAGTCCTCCCCCTGGCTGTAACTCTACTGTTCTCAATAATGGTGGTTGCTTCCTGCTTGCCCGCTGATGGTGGTCCAGGTCTGAGCTGAGCATCCCAGTGACCTCTGCCACCCACTGGGCTGCAACCGTGACTTCGGCTGGCCTTCAGCCTTGGAGTCAGAACCGCCTTTCCAAGTTTTCTTTTCTTGGATATTCTCTCTTATTAATACAGTACCCTTGAGCATCCTCTTTGCATCTTACAGCTATTCTACAATCATAGTTTAATATATATAAAAGGTCTCCTATTTAAATCACTGAGTGTGTTCTGTCTCCTGGTTGTACCTGGATTGATAAATCTCCTCATTGACCTGTTGGGTCCTTCAAAGGAACTAAAAACTCCCAAGAACAGTTGGAAACCCGCAATATATAAACAAACAAACAACAGTTAATTTGAATTGGGCATATGCATTGAGCAAAATAATTCTAAATGGCTAATTCAACTCAGTTTTTCTATGAAATAATCCATTTGTTCCAATAAGATTGGCATGCATGGTAATTTGAACTGTTTTATGGAAACTGGTATTTCTATACCAAAAATATACTAAACCAGCATTCAGCAGACTGAACTTCCTGTCCTGTCTGCACCATCGGAATAGGGAAAATTGCTGAAAGTTCCTGAACTTCATTTTCCAAATCTGTAATAATGAAGAACTTGGGCTTAGCTTTTATGGACCTTAGAATTCTTAATCTTTATCCTTGAAAGTGTTTATAATGGTTCCATTACAATCTTTAACTGCGCTAAAAGGTAGTTCATTCCCATCTTTTATGAATTATTTTACACTTTTTTACAGAAAAAAAAAAGACTCCAGGCTAAGACTCTTATCACAGAAGACTCCATGCAGCCCTGGGAATCATGTGAAATGAGTTTTACCAAAAGAGCAAAAAATCCCACTCTTGCTCCCAATGCCAGTGGAAGGATGAGGTGGATTTTTTATTTTTTATTTTTTCCTGAGCTTTTAACCTTTATCTGTGGACTTCCCTCAGGGATTTCCTGATGGTAGCAGTGGCCTACCGTCATTTCAAATGTAGTGGCCTACATTTCAAGAAATGAAGCAGAGCAGACTTGACAAGATCCTGGAGACTTTTCTAGAGTCCCTATTAAGATGCTTCAAAAATTAGAAAATATTTTTTAAATGACCTTTTTCTTACCCTAAAAAAAAAGAGAATTCAAAAAATAAAAGCATAATGTAGCAATTAAACATCACCCTCTTGACTCTACCATCCAGAAAGAGGCACTGTTAACATTTTTAAATATGTTCTTTAAATTTCCGTGTGCATTTAGGTTTGCATATGTATGCGTTATGCTAGGTACTATTTTAGATGCTGAACATACAGAAGTGAATAGTCATAACTCCTCCCTACGGTATATTTATATATTGATTAGACAATTTTGTTTCTTGCCTTTTAAATTTCACTATTTTTGAAAACATTTTTCCATGTCATTGGAGAATTTCTATAGAACGTGCATAGTATTTAGGGTACCTGGGCGGCTCAGCCCGTTAAGTGTCTGACTTCAGCTCAGGTCACGATCTCACAGTTTGTGAGTTCGAGCCCCACATCCGGCTCTGTGCTGACAGCTCAGAGCCTGGAGCGCGCTTCGGATTCTGTGTCTCCCTCTCTCTCTCTGCCCCTCTCCTGCTCACACTCTGACTGACTCTCTCTCTTTCTCTCTCTCAAAAATAAATAAACACTAAAAATTAAAAAAAAAAAGAATGTGCACAGCATTTAATAATGTGGTTTTTACTTAATGTTGACATTATTTCAAATATTTTATAATCAATCTTCAGTAAGTATAATTGTATAGAGATTGTTATGCACATTCTTTCCTAGACAAGATCCTGGAAATAGAAACACTAAGCCAAGGATAATATCTTTGAGGTTCTTATTTAAAAGAAATATTTTTTTGATTGATTGATTGATTTTTTTAATGAAATTTATTGTCAAATTGGTTTCCATACAACACCCAGTGCTCATCCCAAAAAATGCCCTCTTCAATACCCATCACCCACTCTCCCCTCCCTCCCACCTCCCATCACCCCTCAGTTTGTTCTCAGTTTTGAAGAGTCTCTTATGCTGTGGCTCTCTCCCACTCTAACCTCTTTTTTTTAAAGGAATATTTTTAATACTTATTTATTTTTGAGAGAGAGGAAGAAGGAGAGAGAGACAGAATGTGAGTGGAGGAGGGGCAGAGAGAGTAGGAGATAACAGAATTCAAAGCAGGCTCTAGGCTCTGAGCTGTCAGCACAGATCTAAATGAGAGCTTGAACTCAGGAACCCTGAGATCATGACCTCAGCTATAGTCAGAGGCTTAACCGACAGAGCCACCCAGGCACCCCGAGGCTCTTAATGTGCATTATCACATGACCTTGTGACAGGTTTTGAAAACTATACCACCCCTCCCCACTTCTTGCAAGAGCGCGCCTATGCAGGGTATGGGATATTTGCCCATCTATGTCTGCTCACTCCTTTTTTTCCACACCTTTTTGCCCTGGGTGTCTGATTCGTGTGGGATGTCCTCTCCCCTCTGGCCTCCCTCTGAATTCAGCTAAAGGTAGCACCCACTGGAGATCAGTGGGGAGGAGGAAGGTGAAGTGAAGTGCTTATTCCCTTCACTTTCTTTTGGCTGGATGGCTAATGGCTGTGGAATAAAGGGCATGGGTCCTGGCAGTTGGCCCGAGTCACATAGCCCTCCTTCTACCCTGGGGAGTTTAGCAACTGCTCCCTTCTCTTGTTCCTACTGGCCTAGAGGTGACAGTGGCTCCCGCTGTTCCTATTGTAGAGATGTTTTTTCTGTGTTGGTCTTCATAAGCTCTGCCGATACCTTTTCTAAATGGTCTCTGTTCAACCCCTTTCAATTATCCTATTTCTGTACACTGTCATTTTCCTGCCACAACTCTGACAGACACACCAGCCACTTAAATGTACTTCTTGAAAAAATGTAGGTAATAACAATATATGTATATATATATTTTATAAATATATAATTTATAAATATATAAATGAAAAATTTATAAATATATAAACATAAATATAAATGTTATATACATACATACATATATATGTAAAACATTATCTCAAGGACATGAAATAATATTCTAATTTTATTTTTTGATTACTCTGGAGATGAATATCTTTTCATGTGCTTACTGCACAATATATATATTTTTTCTTTTGGAGATTGTGTATCATCTTATTTCCAGTTTTTATTGGGGTTGTTGATTTTTTTTCCTTGATTTTCTAAAGAGTCCATTACATATTGAAGATACTGAGGGGCACCTAGGTGGTTCAGTCAATTGCACATCTGACTGTGGCTCAGGTATGATCTTGCAGTTTGTGAGTTCGAGCCCCGTGTTGGGCTTGCTGCTCTCAGCGCAGAGCCTGTTCAGACCTCCTGTCACCCTTTCTCCCTGTCCCTTCCTTCCTTGTGCTCTCTCAAAAATAAATAAAACATTAAAAAAAAGACACTGGTACTTTGCTATATTCAAATAGTTGTTTTTCACTCTATCCTTTGGCATCAATTGGTATTTTCGCAGTAGTAAAGTTTTGGGTTGCTTTTGAGTTAAATCCGTCACCTTTCATAGTAACCTTTTCTAAATAAGTATTTTCAATCACAGAAATTTTGTTAATGCCTGAATAACTTAGACTATATGGATGTGTTATGGTTGTTACAAAAGCATCTCAGAAAATTTTGAGCACTTATCTAGGTTTCATTTGCTCTTCTGTTTGTTTTTTTTTTTTTTTTTTTAATTTTTTTTGAAGTTTATTCTTGAAGGAGAAAGAGACAAACATGAGCGGGGAGGGCCAGGGTGAGAAAGAGAGGGAGACACAGAATCTGAAGCAGGCTCCAGGCTCTGAGCTGTCAGCCCAGAGCCTGACATGGGGCTTGAACTACTAAGACGTGAGATCATGACCTGAGCGGAAGTCGGACGCCCAACCAACTGAGCCACCCAGGCGCCCCTGTTCTCTTTCTATGTTGTGACATGTTGCACTTTATCATTGACTCCCCTATTTACTAATTATTTTGTCCAGTTATTTTGGGCCTCTTTCCACTGCATTATCGGACAGTTCAGGTTTCCATTGCCAAGATACATCATATAGTGAAATAAACAGTTCCTGAATGTACAATTCAATTTTTATGTATGTAAAGACTATGGAATCAACATTCCCATGAAACTTGTATATCTTTACTCATCTTTTGGTCTACCAGGCCTATCAATATGAAGACTTTTTAATACCTCCAGTTATGATGGTGGTTTTGTCTGTTTCTCCATTAAAACCTGTCAGTATGTTTCCTATATTTTGAAACTCTCTTATTCAGTGTTGACACCATCATAATTATCACTATCTTCCATATCAATTTTTTAAAAGTTTCATTGAAGCTTAATTTGAACCATAAAAATCATCCATTTCATGTGTACAGTAAATTTTAGTATGTATACACAGTAATGCAGCTATCCAGATTTGGAATATCCCAGTCAACATAAAAACTTCCCTTCTGCCCCAATCCTCCCCTTCTCTCACTCCTGATGTCACTGATTTGTTTTCTACCACTATAATTTTGCGATTTCCAGAAGTTTTATATAAATGGAATTATATCCTATATGGTTTTTAACATCTGATTCCTTTACTTCACATGATGATTTTGAGATTCTTACATGCTGTTATGTGCATCCGTCTTTGATTATTTTCTATTGGTGAGCAGTATTCCATTGTTTGGATGAACCATAGCTTTTTTACTGGCTGATGGACATTTGGATTGCTTGCAGTTTTTCATGATTATCTGTATTTCTGCCATGAATACTCACTTGTAAAACGTTGTTTAGATATATATGTTTTCATTTATCTTGGGTAGGTACCCGGGAGTGGAATTGCTGGCTTGTGTGTTAGGTGTTTAACTTTAAATAAAGATCCTTGAATATTTTCCATAGTGACTCCATCACTTACATTGAAAACATCGTTGTATAGGTGTAACTGTTTTTCACTATCTTTGCCAACATTTGATGTTAGTCTTTTTAATTTTGGCCATTCTCATAAGGTATAGTGATGTCTCATTGTGATTTTAATTAACATCTGCCCAATGACTCATGCTGTTGAATATATTTTCATATTTTTTTTGTTCTTTGTGTATCTTCTTTAGTGAGGTATCTATTCAGATCATATGTGTATTTTTAATGGTACTATGGGTCTTGTTATTATTCAGTCATATGTGTTCTCTTCATAGATAAAATTGCTCATTTGAATATATTTTTGGAAAATATTTACAGTCAGGCAGTGGCCCACCTCTTCATTTTGTTAATAGTGCCTTTTCAAGAACAAAATTTCTAATTTTGAAAAAATTGAAATACATCAAGTATTTTAAAAATTCATACATCCTGTTACTATCTGACAAGTCTTCATCTTACTAAGTCATACAGTTTTCCACTAAGGATTCTTTACACCTAAGTCTGTGATCCGTTTTAAGGATATTTTTGGTTGTGTCTTAAAGTTAAAATTGAAGTTAGGTTTTGTTTTCTTTGTCTGTTTTTTGCGCATGAATATCTAGTTGTTCCGGCACCATTTATTGAAAATATTATTGTTTCTCATTGAATTACCTTGGCTCCTCTTTTAAAAATAACTGATCTTGGGGGTGCCTGGGTGACTCAGTCGGGTAAGTGTCTGACTCTGACTCTTGATTTCAGCTCAGGTCATGACATTTGTGGACTGAATCCCACGTCGGGCTCTGTGCTGAGCATGGAGTCTGCTTAAGATTCTCTCTCTTTCCCTCTCTCTCTGTTCCTCCACCACTCATGCATACTCTCTCTCTTTCACTCCATCTCAAAAAAATAAAAATATAAAAACAAAAAATAAAAATTATGGATCATGTATGTGTAGGTCTACCTAGGAACTCACTGTTCCCTTCCATTGATTTATATGTCTTTTCTTAAGCCAGTACCATAGTGTTTAGATAACTGTGCCTTTATAATGGTTTTGACATCAGTAGTATAAATCCTCTCACTTTCCTTTTTCAAAATGATTTTGGCTATACTTTTTTTGAAAACATTTATTTTTTTTGGGAGACAGAGAGAGACAGAGCATGAGCATGGGAGGGACACAGAGAGGAAGACACAGAATCCGCAGCAGGCTCCAGCCTCTGAGCTCTCAGCACAGAGCCTGATGCGGGGCTCAAACTCACTAACCATGAGATCATGATCTGAGCCGAAGTCAGACACTCTACCAACTGAGCCACCAGGTGCCCCATTTTGGTTATTCTTGATACTTTGGCTTTCCATATCCATTTTAGAATCTGCTTTTTAATTTCTGTAAAAAATCCTGCTAGAATTTAGTTTGAAGTTGCATTGACTCTATCAATTTACCTTAAATTGTGATATTAATATTATTCAATCTTTTGACCCATTATAATGTTATAAATTTTTATTTCTTTGGTTTATTTCACTTAGTATAATGTCCTTCAGATTTATCTATGTTGTTTCAAATGGGAGAATTTCCTTCCTTTTTCATGGCTGAGTGATATTCCATTGTATACATGTACCACAAATTCTTTATCAATTTATCTATAAAAATTTAGATTGTTTTCACGCCTTGGCTATTGCAAATGATGCTGTAATTAACATGAGAGTGCAGATGTTTCCTCAAGATAGTGATTTCGTTTCCTTTTGATATATACCCAGTAGTGAGATAGCTGGATTGTGTGGTAGCTCTTGTTTGAATTTTTTGAGGAAGCTTCACATTGTTTTCCATAATGGCTGTATGTAATTTTTTTCTTTGAATCATGGATTCCTTGGAAACACATTTCTTTATTTCCTATATTTTAGAATTTCTTAGGACTTCTGTTTTTAATGTCTAATTAAATGCTAGTATGTTACAAAAATACTTTACATGATTGCAATTTTCTTAAATATATTGAGGCTTTTTTATATTCTAATGTGTGATGTATCCTCACATATCCTACATTTTTATTTATAATTGAAAAAACTGTATCCTGTCATTGTTGAGTAGAGTGCTCTGTACATGTCAGCTAGGTCATATTGGGTACATAGAATTATTCTCTTCTGTATCCTTACTGATTGTCTACTTGTTCTATCAATTATTGAAAGAGAAATCTTGGAACTAACTTTAATTATTGCATTGTCTGTCCCTTTTTTCATTCTTTATGTTTTACTTCTTGTGTTTTGACTTTTGTTGGTAGGTGCATATACATTTATGAGTGTTATTTTCTCTATGTATATAGATATATCTCTCTCTCTATATATAGAGATATTTCTAGAGATATCTATCTAGATATAATTTTATAACGAGATATATATATATCATACATTTATGTATGATATATTATGTACAAATGTATGTGTCTAGTTATAAAATGGCCCTCTTTGTACCTAGTAATAGTTCTTGTTTTTATGGGATTGCCACTTCACTTCTCCATTGGTTGTTGTTTGTTTCACATGTTTTCTTCTATCTTTTTACTTTCAACCTATTTGTATTATAATTGCATTTAAATTGAATTTGTATTTGAGTTTAAAGTCCATCACTTGTAGATAGCATATGGTTGGATGTTCCTTTTTTAAAAAATCTAGTCTGACAATCTCTGACTTTTAATTTGAATGTTTAATCACTTCACATTTAATGTAATTATTGATATGGCTCAGACTAGATCTGTCATGTTGCTTTTTTTTTTCCTATTTGTCTCATATCTATCTTCTATTTAACTAATTTGTTTTAAAGAAATTTTATTGAACCGTTTTATTAAAAACTAAAGATAAATTAAACTTAGAAACATTTTAAAATATTTTAAATAATATTATTAGTATATCTCATTAATCTCTGACAATTAACAGTATTTTTAATATTTTAAAAAACTAACAGTTTAGTTGTTACTCTAGGGATTTTAATATGTGTATTTAAATTATTTCTTCCTCCTTCAAAGTAATACTCATTTAATTCCAGTAAAATAATCTTTTTTACCAAAGTATAGCTCAATTTTCTCTCTCATCTATATGTTATAAACAGGACAATATAGTGTTATAGTTGGGCTTTAAACACTCAGATGTTTATTAAAAACAGATTATTAAAAGCAAAGGAGAAGAAAATACATATACACAAACATGTATAAATAGGTACTTTTAGGAATGTTTTCTCTTTTATTTTTAAAGGATAATTTCACCAGATATATCACTCTTGATTCATATTTTTCTTCTTACAAAACATTGTGTATATTATCTGTACATTTTTGTCTACCACGTTTCTGTTTAGAAGTCATCCAATAATCATACTGTCATTCCTCTTTATATGATGTGTGGTGCTTTTTTTTCTTGTTGCTTTTAAGCTTCTTTCGTTGTTTGGGGATAGGACAATTATAATGGTTTTTATTGACGTTCACTCTTTTTTGCTCCTGACATCTCAAATCTATCATGGGGCCCATCTAGTGAAACTTTCACTTCAGGTATTATACTTTTAATTTCTTCAATTTTCCTTTGGTTCTTTGTATAATTTCAATTTCGGTTTTATCCCCTATTTGTGGAGTCTCTGATAGCCTGTTCTTTGAACATATTTAGAGTAGCTGCTTTGAATTCTCATCCAAAGTCGTTTTGCTGAGCTGAGGAAGCAGAGATCAGTCCGGTTTCTAAGCACTGCTTTGCTTTTTCAGTTTGGATATGGGTCACATTTCTTACTTTGTATTGAGAACTGGACACTGTGAATAATATGCTGCAGCAGCTCTGGGTTCTTTTTCATTTTTTCCAGAAAGTTGTTTGTTTCACTAACTTGCCTTGACTTAACTGGCAGACTCTACCTCCCCATAGTGGTATATAGATACTGATAGCTCCGTTCAATTTTTTGTCCTGCCTTCCTAGAGATATCTGCTGCACCTGTGTAGTTTGGCTACTGATTTGGGCTCAGACACGTTAGTGCATAGTGCTTTTCCTTTCTGCTACCCAGTCTATGTTTGAGCTTAGGAACATATGGGAAGTCTCTGTAAGTTCTCAAGTCTCCCCTGGCTTTCACTTTTGTTGGGCTTTCTTGCATTTCCCACACTTATATTTAGTTCAGTGGTCAGAAAGATATGTGGCAGGCATATTTCCTGAGCTCTTCTATTGATCCTCATTGGCATGACCTCCTGGTTGGTTCACCATCTCCCCCAAATCAAAACGGTGACCTCTGATTTCTGCTTCCTCAGCTCAGTAAGTTGATAGTGTATTTCAGCTCTGCCTCCCTGCTTCCCAGTGGCACACAAAAATGCTTGTGAAGATCCACTTCGTGTCTTGTCTTTTCCTCATCACAGACCTATGTTGCCCATTGTTTATACTGTCTTCAGACATTTGCTTCACACATGTTGGCTGTTGCTGTTTAGAGTGGGGGGCAAATCCAGTTAACTCTCAGTATTTGGCACAGTGTAAGAATGTAACTGATCAGGTGTCCTGTGTAAGTCAGGTGCCTGTGGCCTAAGACCATAGAAAATTAATTTTATGTTACGCATTTGAAATAGTCTCAGTGTTTTAAATACTGTAATGCTTTGTATAATTTAAGTGTATTGTATTTTCTCAAATGAGCGTTACTTTTCCCTACTTGTCCCTTTTCTGAAGTCCCCATGTTTCTAGGTAGTGTTAACATTCATATTGCTTCAAGGCTCTGGGAAACTTGGTAGAGATGACTGATGGGGAATTTGAGTTTCATCACTAAGAGTACCATCATTGTATCACCAAAGGATTTATTTTTTGTTGTTATTTTTAATTTTTAATTTTTATGTTTTGAGAGAGAGAGAGAGAGAGAGAGAGAGAGAGAGAGACAGAGAGAGAGTGAGCCTGAGTTGGGAGGGGCAGAAGGAGATGGAGAGAGAGAATCTTAATCAGGCTCCACATCCAGAGTGAAGTCCTACACGGGGCTCAATTCCATGACTCTGGGATCATGACCTGACTTGCAATCAAGAATCAGACACTCAACTGACTGGATCACCCAGGCACCCTCATCAAAACATTAAAAAAAATTTTTTTTTAACATTTATTCACTTTTGAGAGGCAGAGCACAAGTGGCAGAGGGGCAGAGAGAGGGAGAGAGGGAGATGCAGAATCTGAAGCAGGCTCCAGGCTCTGAGCTCTCAGCACAGAGCCCAATGTGGGATTCAAACCCACAAACTGTGAGATCATGACCTGAGCTGAAGGCGGACGCTCAACCGACTGAGCCACCCAGGTGCCCCTCATCAAAACATTTCTAAGAATCAAATACATAAAGGACATACTCTGGAATTTGGGAATACACGTATCTCATAATTTCTCTTTTCCAAGTCCTTGTAGTTTATTGGGAGAGAGAGAAAAAAAAATATAAGATATATGATGATCCAAGTCAGCCGGTGTTAAAGATTTTTTGAGCGGTGAAAACATTAAGTGGTCATATGGAAGGTTGCATAGATTTTATGGCAGAGATTGAGATTGAATGGAGGTCTTAAATACCCCCCATAGGGAGTAGACAGCAGTATACATGAGTACAGTGAGGAGATTTTAAGGTATAGAAGACAAAACTGAAGACACAGTAAATAGTAACTCATATACACCTTCCTAAATGAAAGACAGTAGGTTAAGGCAGTGGCTGTGGTTTCCTGGAGAGTAAATGACCATGTAAAAGGTGAGCTTCTGCTGCTTACTGTTTACAGTAAAAAAAATCCACATACTGCCAGACCTCCCAAATTTTCAAAAAGCTTAGAAATCTAAAATTTTTTACACACAGTCTCCCAATTTTTTTGACTCTTGTTTAAATAACGTTTATTTATTTTTTTAGAGACCGCGAAGGTGGGGTAGGGGCGGAGAGAGAGGGATGGAGGATCTGAAGCAGTCTCTGCTCTGACAGCTGTGAGCCCGATGTGGGGCTCGAACTCACGAACCAAATTGTGAGATCATGGTCTGAGCCACGCAGGTGCCCCTTTAAATGCAGACCACCAACAAAATATTGGATCACCATGGAGGTCCAAGAAATTATGCCTGGGAATGAATTTGGCATACAGGCTACTGCTCTGTCCACCTCAGACTTTATACATTCTGAAAGACAGATTAAGTCTGTAGCAGGAAAATCTGTGTTAAACATATTCTGTACCAGAAACAATTACTTAATGGCTTCACATAGTCAGCTATGCTACTTCCCTGTAGCATTTGATGTTTGCTATTGCAACTTAATAAGCATAAAATAATGGAAACACCTTTATATCCTTTAGAAAACAGATGCATTGGAATTTTATTTAGAAATCCATGGCTGAAAGTTGTAAACAGAATCATTATTTTTATGTACTTAAGCGTTTGGATTCAGGGCTCTTTGGGTTTGTGAAATTAACGTTTTTTAAAAAGGAGGAGCAAAACTCCCTTGCAAATACCAACTCAGTGTTGCACAGCAGATTGCAGTATCTCCACAGGGGCCGCAAGCTCATCCATGTGCATCATACCCAAATATTTTACCAACTTCAAATGCATATTATTTACCAGCTAGATTGCAACATCTTTGGTAGGCCATTAAATCTGTAGTCTCAATATCTGTTCCGGCATTTTTGAAGTGTCCATTATCCTTGGTGAACCTAATGGAGAATAAATTTTTGGCAGCAGGAAGGCCCTAGAAAAATAGATGTTCCCTTTGAACAGCCTTACAGCTCAGTTTAGACCTGAATGCCAACCTTATGAGACAGAAGTTGGCTTTCTTATACCAGAATGTAGTTTTCAATTGTTAAAAAAAAAAAAAAAAATAGGACTTAGAGAAAATTCTGTTTCTTACAGGTCTAGAAGACTATTTTAAAAAGCAACACTTTGGTTAGGTAAGTGTAAGTGAATTGGAATTACATAAATATTGCTTCTTTTAATAAATAAGGAATTAAACGAAATACAGAGTAAGATTTGATGAAGAAATGAAGTGCTCCTGCTGAACCCAAACTGTCTAAATTCTGGTGAAGTCTCTTCCCTTAGTGAACACAGCTGTTATTCGTGGACGTTTCTTTCTTGCATGTCTGTGTATATGTGCTTGTATGTACGTGCATATGAACATTCGTGTGCCTTTGTGTATTCATCCTATGCAGCAGCTTATCTGGTGAGTGGGGTAAATCAATTTTGATACCTTTTTGGTAACATTTATGAGGTGGTAACATTTTACCAGATGTTGGTCTTGATTTCATTTCCATTAAACTCACAAACTATGTAACATATAGAGTCTAAATTCGCATATAAGTAATTAGTGTAACTTTAACTTCCAGTTCCGTCCTTGTAAGCTTTTTAACCTTAGTTTTTCTTAATAGTATCTTGTTTGGGGGCGCCTGGGTGGCCCAGTTGGTTAAGTGTCTGACTTTGGCTCAGGTCACGATCTCATGGTTTGAGAGTTCCAACCCCGCATCGAGCTTGGCATTGACAGCATGGAGCTTGCCTGGGATTCTCTCTCTGAGCCTCCTGTACTTGTGCTTTCTCTCTTAAAATAAATAAACTTTAAAAAATAGCATCTTGTTTAATCAAAGCCTTAAAGGCTAATGATCTTTTCAATGAATTTGTTTTAAAAAAAATCATAAAACCATTAAAATTTTTTTTTCTCTTTATTGTCTTGATTTTGTTTCCTTTTCTCTTTTCTTTGTTCCATTTACAAATGTTTGGAGAAAAAATATAGAAATCACATTAAGATTGCCTTTAAAAAGAAAAGGTAATGAATCTTAATTTGGTTTAATATATGACACTTTATTTTGCACCAAGACACCTCAATCTTCTTTATTGTTTAAAATCAATTAAAATATGTTATTTACCTCTTCCTGAATACGAAGTGAGGTTCTGAGTCCATTTGTTGTATTATTGGCTTAATTTTGCTAACTTTGGTTAACTGTTAGGGATGATCTTTATTAACTGAAGATTTCTGGGGGGAAATTTTGAGAAGTATATATGCAATTAAACATATATATCAAATCTTAACTTCTCATTGATTTTCATCATATACTTCGAAAATGTGTTCTCAAAAATATTTGAGGAGGGGTCGCCTGGGTGGCTCAGTCGGTAGGGTGTCCGACTTTAGCTCAGGTCATGTTCTCATGGTTCGTGGTTCGAGCGCTGTGTCAGGCTCTGTGCTGACAGCTCAGAGCCTGGAGCCTGCTTTGGATTGTGTGTCTCCCTCTCTCTCTGCCCCTCCCCTGCTGAGGCTCTGTCTCCCTCTCTCTCTCAAAAATAAATAAACATTAAAAAAAAATATTTGAGGAGACTAAAGATAAATCAGAACTTGAGTCCGTGGTGTTTTCTTCTTTGTAGATTCTTTTCTGTTGCTTAAAATATTCTTGGATTTAGTTTGGATGGGTCCTTGTCTTATTTAAATGGCATGAAATCTATCACACTTGTGACTAATTAGGCCCTCTCATTAGTACAAGTCTATACCATTCTCTATCTTAAATAATCTCTGAGTTTTTCATGTTTTGATTTTTTGTTTCTGGTTGGAAGTCTTTTACTCTTTGCACTTTTGTTTGTGTTTAATGTATATTCTCACCACAAATCCGTATTTTTTCCTTCCATCCAAGAGTCAATGTCTTTGCCTTTAAAGAAGTTTTTCTTGGGGCTCCTGAGTGGCTCTCTTGCTTAAGTGTCTGGCTCTTGATTTTGGCTCAGGTCTTGATCTCAGGGTTGAGGAGGTGGAACCCTACATGGGCTCCCACACGGAGCCTGCTTGGGATTTTTCGCCCCCCCTCTCTCTCTTCCCTGTCCCTGCTTACGCATGTGTGATATGCACGCGCTCTCTCTGTTTCAAAATAAATGAATACATTTTTTTAAAGTTTTTCCTTTTACCTGATTTTGCTGGGGCTAAGTGGACTGTTTTTTTTTTTGGGGGGGGGGTTCTTTTATATCATCCTTCTATATGGAAGTTTTTTGGTTCCAAACTTTCAGAAATTCTGTTCAAGTATGTATACATGAATTTAATTATAACTGTTGAGTTTGTACCCTGATTTAAAAATTCTTGGTCAGTGATATTTTATATTAAATGCTCACATAAAGATAACTTTGATGAACTTTGGATATTTAGAATGTCTTTCCTTGTAATGATGATATGCAAATTGGCTTTCAAATCATCTGTGATGGAAGATGGAGGTTTTTTGTTGTTGTTGTTGTTATTTTGTTTTTTGTGTTTTAGAAGTATATGGAGAGGTGTGGAATTGAGATAATGGGCAGGGCTTTGGACAAGCACTGCTCATAAATAGTTAATATGTAATTTTATTATTAGTGTCTACTGTCTTTAAAGCTTGGTTCAGTGAGATAATTCCCTTCCCTAGCCCCTAGATGGCAACTCTAGCTGATCTGATGACTTTTCCTCTCTTGTAGGTAATAAATATGTCAGTCCTAATAGCCCTTCATGTTGCAAACACAGTTTGAACTTAATTTTTAGAATGTAACATTCAAGATATTGACGCAACCACTAAATTTCATTTCCAAGACAGTTAAAGCTGAAGCTCTTAGCTGGCCTTGATGAAGATTAAACATGACCATTTTCTTGGGGTATGTTCATGGATTTTTCATGGGTTCTGTATAGGACCCTTGAGTAGGTGGCTGACACTATATGTGGCTCAATTCCCTGTGTTATCTTTGTGTTAGTTTTCCAGCTCTTGGTGTTTGGTGGTAGACATCTGGGGTGTTGCTGCTTACCTCTTTTGCTGTTTTACTCCTCCTATGATCTTTATCTCTCCCACCGGAGAGATACCTACATCAGACTAACTCCCAAGGGACTCCAGTACAGCAGGGAATTGATTGCAATACAGAACACATAATCCTAACCCTATCACTGGGGGTACTAGTCAGCTGGTGTCTCCTTGTCTAGATATTCTTGTTTTCATGTCAAATGCAAATTCTTAACTGCTTTAGTTTTCATATAGTCAGTCTTTTCCTGTAACCCTCAGAATTTCCTCCTATACAGGGCCAAGATCCCTCAGTAATTCCCCTAATGCTTTCATAGCTCACCGGAGGGAAATTATAGGCGAGTCACTATGAAAGAGCTTTCCCTACAAAAGTTCTCTTTCTTCAGTATCACTGACTCCTTATATATTCGTGAACTTTGTACAAGATTCTGTCTGAGGTGTGTAGTAGTCTGTCACAGACATTTCATTACCATTTTAAAAATATAGCTTGATAGAAAATAAAAATATAACCTGGGGCGCCTGGGGGGCTCAGTCAGTTGAGCGTCCAACTTTGGCTCAGGTCATGATCTCATGGTTCGGGAGTTGGAGCCCCACATTGTGCTCTCTGCTGTCAGTGTGGAGCCCACTTCATATCCTCTGTCCCCTTCTCTTTCTCCCCCCTCCCCTACTCATGTTCTCTCCCTCTCTGTCTCTCAGAAATAAATGAACATTTAAAAAAGAAATATAACTTGAATTTGTTTAAAGAAAGACTTGTATAGTTTTCAAAAGTTTGCAAACCACTAATCAGATGGTACAGGCTCAATTAAAAAACAAGGGACAGCCCAGCAAGTGAAACTTAACTTTATATAAAATAAAGAATTTAAAGTTTTCTTTTTTTTTTAAATATGTTTTTCTACTCATTACTTTCAGAGAGTTGACCCTGAGTTCAAACCATGAGTAAAATTCATGCCCTTATTGAAAATCTGGGGAAAATTACCTTTCAAGTGACCTATAGAAATAACCTTCATCTTCTTATAATCAAGAAAAAATTCAAATCAGATTCTGTACTCAGGTTGAATATTAATATTCAGAATATTCTCTATGATATGGAATATCTTGTCTATTTAGTGATTTGTATAAGGTATTTGTTCTTGTGTATGCTCATGTTTGAAATTAATTGAAATAATGGAAATCAGTACTATCTATATTTCCAGAAATGGTCATAGGCTTTGAAATAGAAATAACCTCAGAGGTCATTTAGTGCAATACTCTAACTTTATAGGTAAATATATAGTAATAACAATACTCATATAGAGCTTTTCAGAACATGTGAACCCAGAGAAGTTATTAGCCTTGTTCAAGATCAAAGAGACTTGCACTAGACCCCACATGTCCAAGTTCTCGGCCTACTTCTTTATATTGCACAGTGTTTGGTACACCTAATTTAATTTGGGCAACTGGTAGAATTAAAATACTTTTGCTACAAAGAGAAGTAAATCAAAAAATAATTATATTTTTACTCTAGGCCTCTAAGAGGCAACTACAAATGTACTGGTTGTTAGCATGATAGAAAATATCGTGACAATTTCTGTTGATTCCAGAAGTAAACCCAACCACATAAATGAAAGGAGAAGGCATTATTATAATGGAACATGTGTACATGGGCTTCCAAAATATTTAGGTGATGGGATTTTTCAGTTTTAAGGAAAATGAGTATGTCATTTGCAATGAAAGACCTAATAGATCTTTGAGAAATAGACATCTTTCCCATAATTTTTAGTTTCCTATTTTCTGACAACATTGTCATAAAAATAGTTATTATTATTCAGGATATTGATAACCAGGGAGCTGAAATACATATTTTTTTTTTTTTTTTTTTTTACAATTGGGATTCTTCTCTTACTTGGATTTTCGCTTACCTGTTTAGGATTTGATGAAAACCATTCTGCCCGAGATCTTTTGTCATTACCAACATTTAGTGCGGCTTCTGAGTCAGACTGCCTAATAGGTGAAGAGAATAAAAGTGAAACATAAAGTAGGTAGATAGACACACTGTAAATACCTAGGGAATTTTTAAAAAAGTGTTTGTAGGCTACTTATGTGCAAATGAAGGCATTTAATTGTAATGTGTCTTCCATGATAAATGGGGGAAAAAGTCCTGAATAAATTTCCCATTAGAAAATGAGAAATTGTCATGCTTTGCCCTTTTCATTTGCTCCTTGAGAAAGGTGAACTTATCTTAAAAAATTTATACCAGTAGAACTGCTTTTATGCAGCTAATGAACTACAGTGACTTAGGAAATGGCAGTGAGCTGAATGGTATCAGAGAGAGAGGGGGGATAATCTCATGTTTACATTATTCAATTAACAGTAGGATTTTTTTAAAAACAAACTCGTTTCTCAATTTTTCCTGGAAATTCACGAGCAGTCTGTAAGAGGGGCCTCAAATGTTATGGAGGGTCCCACCTAGGCCTAGACAACCGCCTAGTGCCTCTTAAAGGACCGCAGGTCCTCTGGGCTAGTAGGTCATTTTCAGATTAGAAGTTTGCCTTTTGAGTTCAAGGTTAAGGATCCACGAATGTACCAGAAGCTGTTTTCTGAAGTGTCAGCATAGTAGACACTGCCTTCTGGAGAAGAAACAATTCATTAAAGGTCCTGACCGGTCTTAAGTTGCAGCAGACAGGATGTAAAATTGGTATATTAGAGGCAGAAATGGGATTTTTCTTAGAGAGTTGAAGGTATTCCTCCTGCTCACAAAAGGAAAGTTCCGCATGGGAAAAAGGGGGAAATTAAGTATGACAGGAGCAAGCGGCAGTTGGCAAACAATGGAAGAGTCAAGGACCCAGACACAATTATCAGAGAAAAAAATTCTTTTAAATTTTAAAAATATTTTTAAGTTTATTTATTCTGAGACAGACAGAGATAGCACAAGCCGGGGAGGGACAGGGAGAGAGAGAGAGAGAGAGAGAGAGAGAGAGAGAGAGAGAGAGAACCCCAAGCAAGCTCGACACTGTTAGCATGGGGCTCAACGTGGGGCTTAAAGTCAGACACCCTGAGATCATGACCTGAGCCAAAACCAAGGGTCGGATGCTTAACTGACTGAGCCACCCCCACACCCCTAGAAAAAAAATTCTGCTTTCTATCCTATTTTCTAATATTAAAATCAATTCCGTATCCATATTTTTTCTTTAACAGTTCATATGATTATGTTGCTATAAAAATTACTTTCATCATCAATTTTTTTTTGCTATGATCAACACTGAATGCATGGCGATTTCTTTGTACTGATCATTTTTTAAAGAAATAGTTTAAAGGAATAGTTCAAAATCAGCTTCATAACTGAGTCAGTTTTCTTCTAAGAATGCATGTTGCAGATAATCTTTAAATTTACTTAGACTTCTTGGCTATGGAGTGTAATAAAAATCAATTGTTGCAAAAGAATTTAACAGCTACATTTCATAAAAGTGGTTTGGCTTTACCAAGTAAAGGCTTTATTGTCTTGCTCTAGGCTAAGGTTGATGTTGGATAGGGCAAGATTGTTTTTCTAGCACCATAGTCTAGTTGAACATACATGAACCCAACGAATGCTATCTCTGATGAGGTGGTATTAAAGTAAAATCACAAACACGTTTGTGTGTGTGAAAAAAAAGGTTTGAATGGGCCACACAAAGTTAATGTTAAGTTTTCTGTTGCCTACCTCATTACTTTGGTAGATGATTTGCATTAAAGGCATTGAAGCAAAGAATCAGTAACCTGGTCCTTGGCCATTTCTGCAGTGCTGCAGATATACTTTTCATACAGTGTATACAGAAATTATGTTTAGTGCATTTTCTTAGAGTATCTGTGCACTGGACTAGAAATTATGCCTTTATTACGATTCTTCAAGGTGTTGCTCTTTCAAATTAGGAGTGGAAACCATCGCTATTAATAAGCAAAACCAGAAAACCAGAAAATACTAAATAGTCATTGGTTATATATTACACAGAATATTTGCTTGTGTGCACAAATACAGGCAAAAAATTTATTCTTCCTTTGAAAATTCTGGAAAAAATCACGAAGTAACATTTATTACTTTGGAAATCAACTGAGAGTTTGTAAGCATATGTAAATCAGTAATAAGTTTCATTTTTCAAAACAAAAAGAGGTGTATACTCCTCCCTCAGAGAAGATTAAATGTTTCTTTTATTTAGTGAGAAACCGTATTTCAAATGACTCTTTCAAACATTTTTAGGGACCTCACATGCTTCCTATATTCTCATTTACGGCCTGTAACTCTGAGTGTCTTTTAAATTCTGCAGGGGTTGGGGCACCTGGGTGGCTCAGTCGGTTAAGTGTCCAACTCTTGATTTCAGCTCGGGTCATGATCTCGTGGTTCATGAGTTTGAGCCCCACATTGGGCTCTGTGGTCACAGTGTGGAGCCTGCTTGGGATTCTCTCTCCCTCCCTCTCTCTCTCTGCCTCTACTCCATTTGGTCTCTCTCTCTCAAAAATAAATAAACTAAAAAAAAAAAAAACAAAAAACGCTAAATTCTGCAGGGGTTGAATTTAAAGTAACTTGGTATAAGAAGGAGAGCATGACCCATGGCTATGACATTTGTCTGTAGCTCACTCTAACTATACAGCATATAGTAATTACTGTTTATCCTCTGAATGGGAAAATGTCTAATAACACTTGTCAATGCAAATATTGTTAATTGTCTCATTGATGGAATCATGTGATGCGCCCTCACAGTGCTGAGGCATCGGGGAGTAATTAATCTACAGGGGTTTAAAGCTAAGAATTCACTCAGTTGCGTGATGGGTGTGGTAAGCAGATACCTAAAGTATGCACCATCAGCAACATAATGGCATTTTAAGGTTAGCTCCAATTACCTTTTCTTGGTCCAGTGCAGAATAAAGGTGTGATATTGTGATTTATAAGAAATGTATATTAGGTCATTCAGATGACTCAAATATATTTCTCATATATATTTTGTCTTTTTCCACATTTTCTGGCTCACAGAGCCCCAAAGGCTTGGAATTTCTTAAGTGCTGAGAATGATAAAGGTGTATTTTGTTATATTAACAAGGTGACTTTTGGAAAGCACCTAAGAATGGGGGCTGGTTGGCTTAAAAGCCAACCATGGGAGGGGTGCCTGGGTGGCTCAGTCAGTTGAGCATCCGACTTCAGCTCAGGTCATGATCTCATGGTTTGTGGGTTCAAGCCCCGTGTTGGGCTCTGTGCTGACAGTTCAGAGCCTGGAGCCTGCTTTGGACTCTGTTTCCCTCTCTTTCTGCTCCTCCCCCACTCACTCTCACTCTCTCTCTCTCTCTCTCAAAAATAAGTAAATATTAAAACACACACACACACACACACACAAAAACAAAAACAAAAACAAAAAAAACCAACCATGGCATTAGAGTTTCAAGTCCTACCCTGAACCTCCAAGAAGAGGAGAAGGGCTGGAGGTTGAATCAGTCATTAATAGCCAATAATCAATAATACCTTTATAATGAAGCCTCCATAAAACCCCAAAAGGAACTGAGTCCCCAGAGCTTCTGGGTTGGTGCACATATGGACAATGACGTTCCCTGAGAGGGCGTGGAAGTCTCAGCCCTTTACACATACCTTGCCTTATGCACCTCATCCATTTGGCTCTTCCTGAATTTTACTTTATAATAAATTGTTAATCTAGTAAGTAAACTGTTTCTCTGGGTTCTGTGAGCTGCTCTAGCAAACTAAACCTGAGGAGGAGAGCACACGAACCTCTGATTTGTGGCCAGTCATTCAGAAGCACTGGTGACAACCTTGCCACTGGCCTCTCAAGTGTGGGGTAGGGGGTGGGGCAGGGAGCAGATAGTATTGCAGGACTGAACTCTTAACCTGTACAGTCCGATGCTGTCTCCAGGTAGATAGTGTCAGAATCGTTGGTGTCCAAGAATTGTTTGTTGAGATACAGGGAACCCCCTCCCCTGTGGTCATGTTGGAAATTGAGTCTCACAGCATGCAAAATAGACACCAAAGTTGATACCCATTTTTAGCCTTTGTTCTGGAGGAAATTTGACACCAAGTGATGTGATTTGCTGAAATTTCAGATGCTGTTTATTCTGCTTATTCCATTAAGTTACGACTATACTTCTGCTTCATGTAGTCACTAGATTTTGGCCACCATTTTTGTGCCCATATTGTCTTCAAACTAACATTCTCTTTGGACGCCTGTGGTCTGGAACTCACAGCGTGCTTGCGCATTGGAGTGAATCAGTGTACGTTCATAGTGGCTGGATTAATATCAATGAATCTCATCAGGGCACTTTGGGAGCATTAGTATCTATTCTTATAAATCTCCAGTGTTATAAAACTGTGTTTATGATTGGAACCATTGAAAATAACCCACACTCTCAAGTACACTTAAAAAAAATAACAAAAACTCTAGGTCTTAGATTCCTGACTTAAAAGAGGGTGGCATTTATTGAGCCCCTCTTGTTGTAGGAAGTTTTACGTAGTTTTTCTTTTCTATTGTCTGAGGTTGTTTTGACACACTGAAACTCCAGCAATGTAATTTTAACTTCATATGATTTTGAAAATTCATATTTTTTTTATTTCTTTTAAGTCCTTTTGTGGAAAAACAATATTTTTTATATAAGTCGTGATACCTTCTCAAGCAGTATTTTTGCTGACCCATATCAGGGAAAACAAATTGTTGGCTACAGGCACTCTCATCTCTTAAAAAATGAGAGGAATTAATAGAAAGATTATATAGATTCATCTGTACAGATTGAAAACTAACCAAACAGAAAACTACAAATCTAAAAACAAAAAAACAAACCACAGAAGTCATCCAGAACTAACCCTAGGGCTTTGAGCAAGGCTGAACCATGGAACCAAGAGTTGGCATATATATCTAAAAATCTAGATCAAGAGCTAAAAAGTTTACTTTACTGTGAGGTTGGTTAATTCCCAAAGCAAGCACTCCTCACTTGTCTCCCATAAGCATTTCTATGTTATTCAGGGCCTAGTTAAGAGCTCTTCCATTGTTATTTAGACAACTTTTGCCATGTAATTTGGCCCCATAGAAACCCATTGGCTGTCAAAGTGGTAATTTCATTTCCTTCCCAATGCTTGGCTGCAATATTTTAAAATGGATTTCAAAGTATCCAAGATTAGGCACAATAATGAGCATGGTGATGCCTGTAAGAATACTAGAACATCTGATAAAGGTCTAGTGGAGTGGGAGAGAGAGAGCAAGAACCATCTGGCAAAATTATTGCTAAGGAGAATTGTTTGTAAGCTCTTAATGAAGGCAAGGCTTGGTTGATGCAAGCCCCAGAGATTCTGGTTAGTTGCTGGCTAGTTCTGGTCAGTTACAGGGTTTTAGTGCTGTGATCTAGGCATATGGTCTTTTGGCGAAAGGACCAAAGTGATTAGCCTTGTACGAGAGAACCAATGCACAAATGGCAGAAGGGTTGGTGAAGTCAAACCCAGGGTTTCCACAGAGATGCTATATAAAGTAGAAATTGGATTGCTAGGCAAGAGTTTTCCATAAGCTCAGTTGTTACTGTTAGCAGGATACCCAGAGTCCAGCAGGCAAACTTGGACATTGGATAAGATTATGGATTCGAGAGTCAAGTCACTAGCATTCAGACACAAGTTCTGAACTCAGGAGATTACTCTGGGCAAGTTATTTAACTCTCTGAGCTGCCATTTCTTATCTTTAAAGTAGGGACGATTAAATTATGGAAATTTACAAATGGAAGTACCTACCTATACCATACATAAATACTCATGCTTGGTAAATATTATTTAATATTGCTTTGGTAAAATTGTTGTATGGGATTTAGGGTTCAGGTGTAGGTCTTAAGTGATTGCAATTGAAGAGGTCATGAGAAATCTGATGGTCTCAGAGGTTTAGTCCCACAATGCAGTTTTGCTGAAAAATGAGCAAATGATAATAGAACAACGGCAGCCATGAGCATCTTGCTCCAAATCTTCTTTTCTGTATCAGCATTAATCTGTTATGTACTCCCAATGCCCCCTCAGTGATGCTTCCACTCTGTCTCTTCTCATGTTTGTCTTGTTCCATTTACATACTTTTCTGTCAAGTTCAGTTCCGTAGTTACACTCCTCATCTCATGAGTGGGTCTGCTGTTGTGTATGAGTGTGTATACGTGACTATAGATGCACTCATGATGAAAAGGAAACATAGACTCCTATTTATTGTACCTTAAAAATTTTTTAATGTTTATTCATTTTTGAGAGAGAGAGAGAGAATGCGAATGAGAATGAGCCAGGGAGGGGTGGAGAGAGAGGGAGACATAGCATCCGAACCAAGCTCCAGGCTCTTAGCTATCAGCACAAAACCTGATATGGGGCTCGAACCCATGAACCATGAGATCATGACCTGAGCTAAAGTTGGATGCTTAACCAACTGAGCCGCCCAGATGCCCCTATTATGCTTTTTTCTATAATATTTTTATGTTTATGGGAAAAATGAGCAGAAAGTATAGAGAGTTCCTTTATGCTCCCAAATCCTTCCCGATTCCCACCATTTCCCTATCATTTATATGTTCTATTAATAAGGTACATTTCTTACAGCTGATGAGCAATCCTGGATACGTTAATGTTAACTACGTAAGTTTTGACCTTTATGACTAAGGCTGCTATAAACATCCATGTGCAGGTTTTTGTGTGGGTATAAGTTTTCAACTCATTTGGGCAAATAGAAAAGAGAGCTATTGCTAGTTTGTAGGGTAAGAGTATATTTAGTTTTGTAAGACACTGCCAAACTGCCCTCCATAGTCTCTGTACCAGGGCACCTAGGTGGCTCAGTTGGCTCAGCACCTGATTCTTGATTTAGATCAGGTCATGATCTCACAGTTTTGTGGGTTTGAATCCCACCTTGGGCTCTGCACTGACAGTGCAGAGCCTGCTTGGGATTCTCTGTCTCCGTTTCTCTCTGTCCCTCTCACACTTGCAATTTGTCTCTCTCAAAATAAAAAAATAAATAAATACCTTTTTCAAAGTCACTGTACTGCTTTGCATTCCCACCAGCAATGAATGAGAATCCCTCATCAGCATTAGGTGTTGTCGGTGTTGATGGATTCTTTTACACAATCCACTTGCTTGGAGCAACATGCAATACTAGTTGCTTTAACAAAAAGACCTGAAACTTTAAGTAACTTGGTTGATTTCTCTCTTATGTTATCATCCATTGTGGTATGATAGGTAGAACCATTCTCCTCAGTTACTCAGGAGTCCACACCGAAATTGACTCTGTCATCTTCAGTGGATCTCCTTCTGAGTCACTCCTCCTCCCCCTCCTCCTCCCCCTCCTCCTCCCCCTCTTCCTCCTCCTCCTTTTTTATTTTTAATGTTTATTTATTTTTGAAAGAGAGACAGAGAGTGAGTGGGGTAGGAGCAGAGAGAGAGGGAGACACAAAATCTGAAACAAGCCCCAGGCTCTGAGCTATCAGCACAGAGCCCAATGCAGCGCTCGAACTCAAGAACTGTGAAATCATGACCTGATGCTGAAGTCAGATGATTAACTGACTGAGCCACCCAGGTGCCCCTGAGGTCAGTCTTCCTATCAACATTCCAGGGAGCAAAGGGGAGAAAAGCAGGTTAAGGCAGTTGAAGCCCTTTTAAAAGGTTTCAGCCCAGAAGCGGTACAAACTACTTCTGCACCCCATTCCAGGGATGAAAACTAGTCACATGACTACACCAACTGCAAAGCCAGCTGGGAAATGTAGTCCCTGTCTGGCTAGTGGCTCTGAGGCCACTCTTACTCTGTAAGGTCACAGTACATTTTGGAGGCTGTCTGGGGATCCTCAGTACATGTGCTAAGACACTTCATTGTATCAGTTATGATCAAATAAATTTTATTATTCCATCTCTTCAGACACGAATGGCAATGCTGTTAAGATGGAAAAACAGCAAGGATTTCCTGGAACCTGTGATGATTGGGCATAGCTTTGTCTTTGATGGATTTGGGTAGTTGGTCTTTAACACAGGATTTCCTTAGTAATACTTTGTCCAGTGCTTGGATGAGAAGACCGAGTATCCAATTCTTGTATCTTCTAGAAAGCAGTGGTTCTGAGGAGGAGAAAGCTAGTCTGACTTAATTGGCTAATAAGAAACTCACAATACACTTTTCAACATATTGATTCTGGTGGGGGGTGGTGAAGGGGATGGTAAGAAAATAATTACAGACTTCAAAATCCAATCATCTCTGTGTATTTGTGTTGCTCTTCCTCTCCTTATGCACACAGTAATTTAGGTTTTGAGAGGAACGTAGAAATATTCATAAACTGAGAGACAATATCTTTTTTTTTTTAACATTTATTTATTTTTGAGAGAGAGACAGAGTGTGAGCAAGGGAGGAGCAGGGACAGAGGGAGACGCAGAATCTGAAGCAGGCTCCAGGCTCTGAGCTGTCAGCACAGAGCCTGATGTGGGGCTTGAACTCACGAACAGTGAGATCATGACCTGAGTCGAAGTCGGACGCTTAACCGACTGAGCCACCGAGGCGCCATTGAGAGACAATATTTAGAGATTGAAAGAATATCTTATCAGAAATAAATAATAAGTGCCCTAAATTTTTGAAAGCATGGTTTAGACCATGTACTAATCTTCATTAGTTGACCGGAATCTTGAGGACCATTTACAAATAAACTCATGCCTTTAAAAAGACAATCCAAATATGTATTTAATTGACAGGTTTTACCAATTTGTTTGGCCTACTATTTTACAAAAAGCAAAACAAAAAACAAAAAACAAGCAAAAACAAAAAAACAAAACGGAATTTCTCAGTGGTTATTTAACCACACCAGTAGGTTAGCAGGTAGCAGTTAGCAATTTTATTGTCAGTATGTCAGTAACATAAAATTTTCTCAGTTGGTACATTTCCACCTTCCTATTTGGACAGGTGGATAGATGGAAAGAAGGCAGGGAGGGAGAGTTGAAAGAGGGGGTAGAAGAAATAGGTTTAAACTAGAGACGAGAGTTTTAAAATAGGGAGCTTGAGTGGCTCAGTCGGTTGTGTGTCTGACCAGCTCAGGTCATGGTCTCCTGGTTCATGGGTTCCAGCCCCGCATCTGGCTCACTGCTGTTGGCATGGAGCCTGCTTCAGATCCTTTGTTCCCTTCTCTTCCTTCCCTTCCCCCACTCGGGTGTGTGTGTGTGTGTGTGTGTGTGTGTGTGCGCGCGCGTGCTCCATGCACATGTGCACTCTCTCTCTCAAAAATAAAATAAAACTTTAGAATAGCAAGAAAACACTTATGAGTTGTCACCAACGTAGTAATTGTTCACGAACATGCTAGCAGTTACCTGCACGCAGTAAACTATAGGCAGATGTTGTGTATTCACCTTACGGTCTGCAGTTGGTTTATGTCAGAACTCCAACAGGATTTAAAAAGCTGGGTTTGGGGTGCCTGGGTGGCTTGGTCGGTTGGGCGGCCGACCTCGGCTCAGGTCATGATCTCGCGGTCTGTGGGTTCGAGCCCCGCGTCAGGCTCTGGGCTGACAGCTCAGAGCCTGGAGCCTGTTTCGGATTCTGTGTCTGCCTCTCACTCTGCCCCTCCCCTGTTCGTGCTCTGTCTCTCTCTGTCTCAAAAATAAATAAACATTAAAAAAAAATTAAAAAAAAAAATTAAAAAAAATAAAAAGCTGGGTTTTTTTTTTTGAAACTCTCTCGCCTTTGGGATCATTGGAAAATACCATGAATACGTACCTGAAAATTAAAACAAAAAAAATCAAAATTATCTGACTGTCAGACTCTCTTGTTTCCTTATTATAGATAAGAACAGTTTCTGAAATGAATGATTCTAAAGACCAGGTCTACGAACCAGGTACCTCAGCTCTAGCAAAAATTAATCTATGCCCCAGTTACTGAACACTCATTTGTTAATGTTAAATAAGCAACTGTGCATATATTTTATTTATTTATTTATTTATTTATTTATTTATTTATTATAATTTACATCCAAATTAGCATATAGTACAACATTGATTTCAGGAGTAGATTTCTTAGTGCCCCTTACCCATTTAGCCTGTCTCCCCTCCCACAACCCCTCCAGTGACCCTCTGTTTGTTCCTTATATTTAAGAGTGTCTTATGCTTTGTTCCCTCCCTGTTTTTACATTATTTTTGCTTCCCTTATGTTCATCTGTTTTGTATCTTAAAGTCTTCATATGAGTAAAGTCATATAATAT
The DNA here is from genome assembly GCF_023721935.1 of Panthera uncia. Lineage (NCBI taxonomy): Eukaryota > Metazoa > Chordata > Mammalia > Carnivora > Felidae > Panthera > Panthera uncia. The sequence goes on along the minus strand of NW_026057577.1, from coordinate 13,166,372 downwards.
TTGTCTTTCTCTGACTGACTAATCTCACGTAGCATAATACCCTCCAGTTCCATCCACGTAGTTACAAGTGGCAAGACTGCCTTCTTTTTGATTGCCAAGTAATACTCCAGTGGATATACACACCACATCTTCTTCATCCATTCATCTATCAGTAGACATTTGGGCTCTTTCCATATTTTGGCTACTGTCGATAGTGCTCCTATCAACGTTGGGGTGCATGTGCCCCTTTGAAACAGCACACCTGTATCCCACAGAAAAATGCCTAATAGTGCAATTGCTGGGTGGTAGGGTAGTTCTATTTTTAATTTTTTGAGGAACCTCCGTACTGTTTTCCAGAGTGGCTGCACCAGTTTGCATTCCCACCAACAATGCAAAAGAGATCCTCTCTCTCTCCGCATCCTCGCCAACATCTGCCGTCGCTTGAGTTGTTAGTTTTAGCCATTCTGACAGGTGTGAGGTGGTATCTCATTGTGGCTTTGATTTGTGTTTCCCTGAGGATGAGTGATGTTGAGTATTTTTTCATGCAACTGTCCCTATATTTTAAAAAGATGGGTGTTCTTTTCATGTATGTTTGTGCACAACACTTTTTAGGACCTAGGAAGAAATTTTTAAAAGTGTTCAGTAATTGTTTTCTCAGTGAGGAAATGTTTCTTACAGCCCACAGGAGCCAGTCAAAAGTAATATGTTTTGACCTTGTGTTTATTCTTGAGCCATAATGGGCTTTTGAAGCCACAGATATTGACAGCTCTCCTTTCTGTTATTCTGAACATGTCTTTTTAAGTCTTATCTCTTTAAAGGTTACTTAACTTTAAGACTGTGTCAGAATGGGGGCCCCTGGGTGGCTCAGCAGGTTAAGCGGTTAAGGTTAATCGTCCAACTTGGGCTCGGGTCATGACCTCATGGCTCACTCGTGAGTTGGAGCCCCATGTCAAACTCTGTGCTGACAGGTCAGAGCCTGGAGCCTGTTTCAGATTCTGTGTCTCCCTCTCTCTCTGCGCCTCCCCTGCTGGTGCTCTGTCTCTCCGTCTCTCAAAAATAAACATTAAGAAAAAAAAAAAAAAAGATTGTATCAGAATGTCCAGAGGAGGAAGCACATAACAGCATGGTTACATAGTTACGTTCACCATCTTTCTTCTGCCCCTAATCCTGTTTATTGGTTTTTTTCTGTATACCTATTAGAGGACTCACCCTCAACATCTTCCCTATTAGCCACAACAAGGCAGATGTAAGATACTTCAGGAGGGTGACATCTTTACTGGTACCTGAAAACTAAAGAGGAGCTCCCTTTAAATGAGGCCAGCTTAAAACTGACCAATTTGTTTCATAAAGCTGCTTCTGAGGAACCTACTTTGGTGTGTTAACAGCCGTGTTTTCCTCGAGCTCAGATGGTAGATCCTGATTGAAATAATCTCTGTTCTAAATTTTTAAGTTTATTTATTTGTTAATTTATGGAGAGAGAGAGAGAGAGAGAGAGAGAGAGAGAGAGAGAGAGGACGGGGAGGGGCAGAGAGGGACAGAGAAAGAACCCAAGCAGGCTTGGCATAAGCCGTGCAGAGCCTGATGCGGGGCTCCAACTCACTTGAGCTGAAACTAGGAGTTGGACGCTTAGCCCACTGCGCCACCCAGGCACCCCAATAATCTCTCTTCTCTTGATTGTAATGTTCTCCTCCATAGATCAGGAGGTGACAGAATTCATGTTTCTGGGACCCTGACTTCTATCGTAGAGCTGTGAGAAGGGGCTTTATCATGAAATTTTGAAGATTAAAAAAAAATTTTTAAGGTTTTATTTTTATTTTTGAGAAAGAAACAGAACACAAGCGGGGGAAGGGCAGAGAGGGAGAGACACACACACACCCAGAATCTGAAACAGGCTCCTGGCTCCAAGCTGTCAGCACGGACCCTGGTGCGGGGCTTGAACCTATGAACCATGAGATCATGACCTGAGTCGAAGTCGGGTGTTTAATGGACTGAGCCATCCAGGCATCCCTGTCATAAAAATTTAAACTCACCTGTTACCTAGGTTAACTGCTTTCTTTTCAGACAAAAAAAAAAGTGGTATTTAAACTTGGTATATGTTTGAAAATTTCACATGCAACATAATGATTTTTAATATGATTCAGTTTATATGACAAATGCATTGATCAACAGGGCAAATGAAATTATAATCATTCCAGTTTTTTAGAAAATGAAAAATTCAAATTACTCTTCTTATCTGGTATATAGCATTCTTCCTAGATGGTTAGACAGTATCTCTCCACACACAGGAGGGTGATATTTGACATTCATTTCCAACCTAACTTACAATTATTCTTTGTTTATTGATATAATAATATGAGATGAGAAAGCTCAGTGATGCGATGTTCCTTCAGTAAGTCTAGGAATTTATAAACAATGGTAGAGCTGTCCCCCACAGTGATATATTTTTTTTGTACATTACTCCATATACTCATCAAATACCCATTAACAAAAATGAGAAAATAAGGGTATTTTTGATCCCTTTTAAAAGCATTTTGCTTAATGATATTTCCTGTGTATGTGTAAAATGGAGATAAAAATAATGCACTATAAGTATTTAGTCTTTTAGACTTTTCCAAAACATTCTCATTAAAAACTTACCACTTGATCCTCACAATAACCCCATGGGAAAGCAAATATAAATCGGATTAGCCACTTTCATTAAAGATGAGCTAACTGGGGCCCAGAGAAATTATGGGACACATGTTAATTACATAAAAAATAAGTGATGAAGCAGAAATTGAATTTAAGTTTTGTGATTGAAGTCACATGTCCTGTAAACATCTTATTAAAAACAAATAAGCAAAACATATCCCTATGACTGAGTCTAACTCTGGCCTTTTCTCCTTGTCGCCCTATCTTGTGTGAATAGTCTACACTAAAGTCTTATTTACTCATGATCTCCTTGACTATTAGACCCCTTCACAAGTCGTTTTCCTCATTCCATTGAAACTCCTTCATGGTTATCACCGATTTTCACATACCCTCATGCAAGTTAATTTCACTCTTTTTTTTGCAAGATTTTATTTTTTAAGTAATCTCTACACCCATTGTGGGGCTCAAACCCACAACTCCAAGATCAAGAGTTGTATGCTCCACTGACTGAGCCAGTTGGGTGCCCCGAATTTCATTTTTTATCCACGTGGAACATCCTCTTCTGTCCTTTTTTTCCCCCACCCATAGATCCATCCACCCTTTGTTCTCCAAAACAATGTACTCTTCTATTTCTTCCATCTCTATCCGATTGCTTCTCAGTTTCCTTCACTAGTCATCCTACAGAAAATAATATTTACCAGACTGTAATCCTTCGTAGAGCCACTGCCATGTATCAAGGTCTCCCAGGCCACCCTTAGGCTCAACGTTTTGCTGAAAAGACAGGACTCAGCAAAGCTGTTGCACTCACCATTACAGTGTATTACAAAGAAAGATCACGGTGTTAAATTGGCAAAGGGAAAAGGCACAAGGGGAGAGAAGTCCAAGAGAAACCAGGCACAACCTCCCATGTAGTCCCTCCCAATGGAACTGCAGGGCAACTTGCTTCACTGCCCCAACAACAATGTGGGATAACCCTCGCAACCAAGGGAATAACCTTACCAACCAGGGAATTTCACTCAAGTCTTAGTTGTCCAAGGTTTTTACTGAGGGTCATTGACATCCACATGCAACAGCACCCATGTTTCTGATCTTACCTATCCAGTCTCCAGCCCCCCCACTTGTGAAAAAAGGTCTTTGTCATAAATCATCTGATCAAAATGGTGCTGCATGGCCTAAGGCCTGAGGCCTACAAGAAACACTTGTATGCAGTAGAGTGTTCCAAGGTTATCTCCAGTTGCTGGTGAGGGACCTATATTAAATACAAGCCTTTGGAAAGTGCTGACTTAGAACAACCCAACCTGCTGAATTAATCCTTTCCGGCCCGTACCCCACCCACAGTCACTTCTGTCTCATGCTCTGACCCTGAAAATCTTTTGTTTGGACCAAGAGTGGCCACACCTAGCCTAAGGGTAGGTTATTTATGAGGCAACTTGCAATTTATAGAGGGATTTAAAAAAAACAACCAAAACATGGGGTTGGCATCAGGTCAGGTTTAGCTCTGTGTTTTGTGTGTCCCTGGGCAAATTAGATCACTAATAACAATACATGTTGTGGGGCGCCTGGGTGGCTCAGTCAGTTAAGCATCCGACTTTGGCCTAGGTCATGATCTCATGGCTCGTGGGTTCCATGTTGGGCTTTGTGCTGACAGCTCAGAGACTGAAGCCTGCTTCAGATTCTCTGTCTCCCCCTCTCTGCCCCTCCCCCACTCACGCCCTGTCATTCTCTCTCTCAAAAGTAAATAAACATTTAAAAAATTAAAAAAAAAATGCACATTTTGTAAGTAAATAAGTCTTAGTTCTCTCACATCTCCTACACTTTTCAAATTCTCAGACATGCTTCTCCTTTCCATAGTTACCAAAATGGTCTTTGCTATCTCTTGCCTGGATTATTGTAACTGCTTCATAATTGATCTTTTTGACTGCAAACTGAACAGCTGTGGGCACAGCATTCTCCTCCCTACCTAGCCAGCCACTGCGGTTCTAATTCATCCTTTATATGGCTGAACAAATCCCATTGTTAAGAGGCATCTTGGATCATTCTACTCTCCTTGTCAAAAACCTTTTATGGTTCCCATTTGCTCACAGATGAAAATTCACCGTGTTTAGCCTGGCCATCAATCCCTTCTTCAATCTGTTTCTAGCCTATCTTTCAAGATTTGTCTTCCTTTATTTTGCTTATGGTGGGAATTTTATTTTGAAATAATTTGTAAGTTTTTGCATAGAAAAAATGAACATTGATGTTCATCAGTCAAAAATGTTCATCATTCACAAAATGAACATCAATGTTTTCCTTTGTGGGTTCTGAGTTTTTTGTTTTGCTTTAGTTGCCACTGTTTATTTGTTTCCTTTTTGGGTCTTAGGTAGAAAGGTGCTTTCAAATCAAGATAATATGTTTTCACTCTTATGTGGATCCTGAGAAACTTAACAGAAACCCATGGGGGAAGGGAAGGAAAAAAAAAAAAAGAGGTTAGAGTGGAAGAGAGCCAAAGCATAAGAGACTCTTAAAAACTGAGAACAAACTGAGGGTTGATGGGGGGTGGGAGGTGATGGGTATTGAGGAGGGCACCTTTTGGGATGAGCACTGGGTGTTGTATGGAAACCAATTTGACAATAAATTTCATATATTGAAAAAAAAAGATAATAAAAATGCTTCTCATTTAAAAGTATTTTTTTTAACTTAAATTCAAGTTAGTTAACATACAGTAGAGTCTTGGGTTCAGGAGTAGAACCCAGTGATTCATCTCTTACCTACAATATTTTTTTTAATTTCTAAAATTATATTACAGAATTTATTATACCTGGAATTCATCTGGGGCATGGTTTTTGATAGCCATGTAACTTTATTTCCCCCCAAATTTTCCAAAACTCTTTATTGAAACTCTTTATTTTGTTACCTTTCACTGGTACAAGTATCACGAAATCAATTTCATGAATTCATGAGTCTGCTCATTGAGCTTCCATTGTTTTCCATTAATATATTTACACATTTTTCCAACAAAATCACTCTTAAAATTTCTCAGACTTTATATATGTATTAATACATTGCCTTTCAAATACCCTGTAATTGTCCTTTTAAAAATATTTTTAGCTCTAGTATCACACATATTTTCCCATATACCTTTAAAATAAGCCTAGCCTATTTAATTAAAATTTATTGAAATTTCACTTGGACTTACATCAATATTAAGCATTATTTTATAGAAATGGGCATTTTATCATCTTTCATATTTTCATACAGAAATATAGTGTGTCACTTTGGATGATTAAGTCTTATGTTATGTGCTTATGTAAAGTTTTATAATTTTACTCGTCTGGTTTTTTCATATACTTGTTAGCTTTAACACTAGGTAGTTTTTTAAATCCATTTTATTTCATTAAGAAAGGATCCATATAAATTATATCTTGCTGGTATATTGAAAGGCTATTTTTTTTTCACATCATTTTTGTATCAGGGATATATCATCCAAGATTGCAATCGTATTTGGGCAGTTTAGGAAAGAGCATTTATTTGAATAATTTGTTGGAAACCTTGCAAACCAGACTCACCAAGAGCAGAATCTGTACATCTCTCAGGGTTGAGGCAGCCAAAACCTTTGGCAGTCTTCAGAGAGGACATTTTTGGAGTTAATGATCTCTACTTTTTAATTTTTTTTCAGCTTTTGTTACTCTGCTCAAAAGCAAAGGTAAAAGGATTTGAATAAGGAGTGTAACTTGACGTGATCCCAACCATTAGGATTTGTGCAAGAGATTTCCCAAAATAAAATAAGGATGTTGTCAGAAAATTGACAGTGACTATTACTCCTGGTGGGATACATTGTGTAAGTCAAGTTTTTTCTTTCAATTAAAGAGAATGCTGCAATGAGCATTTGTACTCACGTCACCTTAAACCCATGAGCAAGTGCTGCTTTAGAAGATATAACAGAAGTGGAATTTCTGAATCATAAAGAATGTGTATTCATTTTCATTTTAATGGATATTATCCAATTTTCCCTTTAGAGAGGAAATCAGGAACTTTTATTTAAGTATCATTGTACAAATGTGTCTTTTCTTTCATCGTCTTTAACTCATGATATTAATTTTTTTTCCCGCTGTTATTAAAACTTCTTAGTGTCTCTATATTAAAAAAATGAAGTTTTGGGGTGCCTGAGTGGCTCAGTTGGTTAAGCTTCTGACTTCGGCTCAGTCTCACAATTCTTGGGTTTGAGCCCTGGGGTGGGCTTTTTGCTGCCAGCTCAGAGCCTGGAGCCTGCTTTAGATTCTGTGCACTCTCTCTCTTCCCCTCTCCCGCTCACACTCTGTCTCTCTCTTTCTCTTTCAAAAATAACTAAACATGAAAAAAAAATTGTTTTAATGAAGTTTTATATTGGGGTGCCTGGGTGGCTCACTGGGTTGAGCTTCCAACTCTTGATTTTGGCTCAGGTCATGATCTCATGGTTTGTGGGATTGAGTCCCATGTTGGGCTCTGTGCTAATAGTGCGGACCTGCTTGGAATTCTCTGTCTCCCTCTCTCTCTGCCCCTCCCCAAAATGGGCACCTTCCTTCTCTCTCAAAGTAAATAAACGTGAAAATGATACTTCTTGACCTTTTTTGGTTGTCCTCTACCTCCTAGTTGGTACTTTATTGACTGTAATGTTCTGTGCTCATGTGAATTTGTAACATCACATACGAGTTGACTAAGGCCAACTTGTTCTTGATTTTTCAAACATCTTTGTTTTTTTAGTAATGCTTCATATAGAATAAAGTTGCCTTATGTAGATTGTAGACCAATAAGATCGTGGTTTAATATATCTCAGTGTGTAATTTATACATTTGTTGATAGATGTGTGTATAAATGTATAGATATTTTACTAGGTCTAATTAAAAAAAAAAAAAAAAAAACAACAAGACACCAAAAGTGATTTTTTTTTTCTGTATCTTTGGGAAATTGTTTCACCATTAACATTTCCAAATAAGATTAAACTCTTCACAGATATATTTCTAAAGCTCCACCATCGAAATTTTAACTTTGATCCTATTATTTAAAACAACCTGCTTTTATTGAAGATCGAAAAGCGTTTTCACTGAGCCAGGGAAACGGGATTTCAGAACTGTGAATCTGTTTTGACTTTGGGTGGTCACACTCTGAAACATGTATAAGTTAGGTAAATCAGTGACACATTCATCTTTGTATTCCTGTACACTAAATTGCACACTATTTGGAAATGGTTGACCAGGAGGCCGATGTATTATGCATTTTTATTTTTATTTATTTTTAAATGTTTATTTATTTTTGAGAGAGAAAGAGCGTGAGCAGGGGAGGGGCAGACAGAGAGAGGGAGACACAGAATTGGAAGCAGGCTCCAGGCTCCAAGCTGTCAGCACAGAGCTCCATGGGGGGGCGGGGGGGCTTGAACTCATGGACCACGAGATCATGATCTGAGCCAAAGTCAGATGCCCGACCAACTGAGCCACCCGGGCACCCCTTTGTTTTTATTTTTAAAGTTTATGTATTTATTTTGAGAGAGAGAGAGAGAGAGGGAAGGAGGGAGGGAGGGAGAGGGAGAGAGCACAAGCAGGGGAGGAACAGAGAAAGAAAGAGAGAATCTCAAGCAGACTCCACACTGTTAGCGCAGACCCTAATCTGGGGCTCAAACTCACAAAACATGAGATCATGACCTGCACGGAGTAGCACACCTAACCAACTTAGCCACCCAGGGGCCCCTATACTTTTTTTAAATGATGTAACTTTAGAATCTTTAAATGATAAGATGCATTTTCTAATTTCTCCAATGTGCTACACAAGTGGTGCTTAAAAATATATATTTTTTCCCAAATGTATATATGACATTTTCATGTAAACTCTATTCTTGGGTAGATCTTTAGTACATACGTTGTTTTTACTTAGTTATCTGTATTGCTTGAATGAAGTGTTCCCTAGCCAGTTACCCACTCACCTGAAAATATAATGCTCAGAGTTCTTACCTTTCAAAGTTATCAGGTTAATCAGAAGTGAAAAATAAATGGTTAAGGGCAAAGAAAGGTTAGCTGGGTAAATATTACCTACAAGCCATCAACCACTGCTTCGGGTAGATGTTTCTAGATGCAAATTCTTCGTGTTAGAGGCACCCTGGCCTAAAGTACCTGGGTTATTGTTGAATAATTACATGCTTCTGAAGTGGCTTCATTCTTTATCCAGATTTTTCATAGGCTAATCTATTTCTTTTTTTTGGAAGTGAACTTGGGGCACCTGGGTGGCTCACTTGGTTGGGCGTCCAACTTTGGCTGAGGTCATGATCTCACAGTTCTTGGGTTCAAGCCCGGCGTCGGGTTCTGTGCTGATGGCTTGGAGCTTGGAGCCTGCTCCGGATTCTGTGTCTCCCTCTCTCTCTGCCCCTCCCCCACCCATGCTCGCTCTCTCTCTCTCTCTCTCTCTCTGTCTCTCAAAAATAAATAAACATTAAAAAAATAAAAAAAGAGAAAGTGATCTTATCATGCTATTAGAAAACAGAGGAACTAGGGGCGCCTGGGTGGCTTGGTCGGTTAAGCGTCTGACTTCGGCTCAGGTCATGATCTCACGGTCCGTGAGTTCGAGCCCCGCGTCGGGCTCTGTGCTGACAGCTCAGAGCCTGGAGCCTGTTTCGGATTCTGTGTCTCCCTCTCTCTCTGCTCATCCCCTGTTCATGGTCTGTCTCTCTCTGTCTCAAAAATAATAAAAAAATAATAATAAAAAAAAAAGAAAACAGAGGAACTAATTGAAGCAATACAACATTTCATTATGTTTCATAAAGGCTATAATGCCTATGAAGATCCTCTTTAAGGAGAAAAGATAGTGTACTTCTCAACAGTGAGCCTCTTCCCCTCTTCAAATTTTTATTAATTTCTTCTGGTCAGAAACCTTCTGCTTCACCATCACCTGCCAGCCTGCTTTCTTCTAATTCTATTGTATTGTATTTCATATGATCCCATCCTTCCCATCCCGTCTCATCCCATTCCTGGAGTCCTGACATCTTGGTCTTCCCCAGCAGCTGCTTCTATAGTTTATACCAGTTACCTCTAAGAGAAAAATATTTCCCATTTTGGAAGTTATATAATTCCGCATCATTGGATCTGTGAGCTTAGGGAACATCCAGCTTATCCACTGGAGGGAGAGACAGACTATAATTAAGTGAGGGGAAAACTCTTGCTTTGGGCAATTTTGGATAAGAAAGACTTTTCAAAGAGCTCGTCTCTATCTGGTCCAAGAGGAATTCTTCACCTGTGCCTCAGGGTACTAGATCCGAAAATGCATGCTACAAATATGAGACTTGGACAATGAGAAGCAGGATAATGATGATAAAGGTGCTAGAAAAAACACAGGGAATTGAGGGATTTTCACTTGAAGCCATCCGGTAGCTACAAATGTCTAGAAATGGCACCTACTTTAGGAAAGATGGTGAAAATGAACCCTTTTTAAACCAGAAAAATGGGCTCCTCATTTCTGTGTCTTATTGAAGTCCTAAAGTTAATGCTTTTTTTTTTTAAGTTCATTTATTTATTTTGAGAGAGAGAATGAGTGAGGGAGGGGCAGAGAGAGGAAAAGAGAGAATCCCAAGTAGGCTCCTACACAGGGCACAATCTCATGAGCTGTGAGATCATGACCTGAGCTGAAATCAGGAGTCAGATGCTCAACTGACTGAGCCACCCAGGCACACGCTAACATTAATCTTTAATACTAGTTTGTTGAATTTTTATCTTTTTTGTATAAATGCACTTTAAATCCACTGAGTGGGAGCCTGTACAAAATAGGTGAAGAGAGACATCAGCTTTAACACCCAACACCATTATTAAAATACTACTAATAACAATTACTGCTAATACTGTTAACGGTAACATTTTTGAGTACTTACTATGCACTAGGCATTATGGTAAGAACTTGATATGCATAAGTTTGTTAAAATTGTTAAAGAACACTTGGAGGGTACTGATAATACTTTCTGGTAATTACTTTGTAAGTTCAAAGGTACAAAGTTCAAAGGTAAGAACCTTTGTAAGTTCAAAGGTACAAAGCATGGTTCGTTATGAAGTTACCACCAAGCTTTTGTGTGTAACTCTTTCACTCAACAATTATTCAGTGTGTTACTGCTGTGTGACAGCCCTGGGCTTGATCCTTTGGACATGTACAAGCCATAGATAAAATCTAGTACAAGAAGTGCCAGGGCCAGGCAAATCCTAGACCCTTGATCGATTACAACTTGTCATTTTGGGGTATGCCAAAATGACGCTTACAGTTTAAAAAGAAGACCGAAAATAATTTTTATCTGTGGATGTAGGAAATAAAGAAATCTCTGGAAGAGATGACATTTGGTTGGAGAAGTCTGTAAAATATGAGTAGAATTCAGACAGGGATAAAGGAGATTAGAAGGGCATTCCATGCTGAGGGGATTACCCAGAAGGGCTGGGAACTCGAGGTGTGTGCAAGTCCCCCTGGGAGCAGCCAGGCTCTGTTACAGAAGAGCGGAGGAGGAACGTGGACACAGGGTTGGTGTGATGAATTCACTGAGGGCCTTTTGCACTAAGCAAAAATTTCATAATTTACTTACTGGGGTTCAGAAAAACATTGAGGAGTTTCAGGAAAAGTAACGCACATTAGCAGAGAGGTTTGACCCTGTGGAAGTGCTAGGTAGAAAGAGTCAGAAGAAGAAAAAAAAAAAAGAAAGAAAGAAAAGAAAACAGAGGGGTTAAGAGGCTCCGATCAGAATTGAGATACAGGGTGACTGGGTTTGTGTCAGGATAATGCCTGTGAAATTAAAAGGGAGGGATTTATGTATTAAAGGCATGGAGTAAGACCAATGGCACTTGATGCATGGGGGAATGTAGGGAAAGAAGAAATCCTTGCTTTACAAATGTGAAATCTACAAAGAGCCAATTCTTCTAATGAAAACCATTCTACACAATCTATTTGTCAGACTCGCATCTCAGTGCCTGATGTATCTTCTATAAGGCATTTACTGCGTGCTTTTCCCATTTCCATTTTTTAATGAATCAAACGAATCCCTTTGCTCTAACTCCTAAGGAGTCTAATAGTTTAATATTCTGCATCTGACTTTCATTGAGAGGGTTTTATGAACAAATATTAGCTTTCTGTACTTTAATGCTTGCATAGGACCTCATGAATTTTTATTTTTAATTAAACACCAGCTCACTGATTGCTAATCCTTTTATATTATTCTTTAGCCTATTTGCACAGTCTAAGCATCTTCCCTTTTACCGATCTAGTCCTTTCTCTCTGTCTAAACATTCATTGCGGTCCTGTGGTTGAATCTGTCATTAATCATATTCTTTCAAAAACCAGCAAATATTTCTTTGCGACAGACATTTTCTTGGAAGCTAAAAACAAAAGGCATTCTGTTCAAGATGTATGGTTAACCTAGTAGGTGACAAATGTTTTCTTTAGAAAGTTTTTAGGCTTCGTTGAGACAGAAGGGATTGAAATTAATTTTCTATTATTGAAGGGGTCTTGCAGTGGAGAAATGCTATTATTTCTGTTTAGAAATTACTTGTTTTGGTGATAAGTAAAATAAGACACTTGGGAAAAATATGAAAATTAGGAAGGAAAATAGGTCTTTCTCTTGAAATGTTACAAGTGAGAGAAAATGAGCATTGACTGGTGAACTCAAGGGAGGTTTATCAATGGCAGCTGCTTTTGATGGCTTTTGCCAGAAAGTTATCTGGAAGCCTTGAAGAGTTGTGTGTGATGCTTGACATTCCTTGAAAACACTGATCCGTCATATGAGGGCTGGGTCTAGTTAACAAAGTCAGTAGGATGTGTGTTAGATAATATAATTATTCTAAAAGGGAGATATTTGTCCTGGAATATAGGAAATGTCAGCATGCAGAAACATAACAAGCATGTTATAAAGTATGAGTTAAGGGGTGGAAATTACTGAAGAGTTATTGGCCACTTATAATGAAATGTCCTCAAAATATGTATACATCATATGGATCTAAAAATATAGTGTTCTATACTATTTATGCACTGTTTCTTTTAAAATTAGTTCCCATTCTTTTTTTTTAAATTTTTTTAATGTTTATGTATTTTTGAGAGAGAGGGGTGGAGACAGAGTATGGGTGGGCAGGTGCAGAGAGGGAGACACAGATTCCGAAGCAGGCTTCAGGCTCTGGACTGTCAGCACAGAGCCTGATACGGGCATCAAACTCACAGACAATGAGATCATGACCTGAGCCGAAGTCGGATACTTAACAGACTGAGCCACCCCGGGCGCCCTAATTAGTTCCCATTCTTTAAAAAAGGTGCATAGTTGATGGTTTTGAAAAACCTCTTTCTCATTTATTTTGGAGATTACTATAGGGATTCTGGCCATTTAGGCCACAAGGAGTACTAGATTTACAAATGCCAAATGAAAAACAAAATTAAGGCAGACAGCTTGGAACGCATCCTTTATACTTCATTGACATGAGAAGTGCTGAGAAAGAACACTTTCTGACCACAAACGATGGCTTTGAACAACTTCTGGTGGCTGTGTTTCCACTGATCCACAGTGAACAAGTTACATTTTGCTTGTTTGTGTGGCAGGATAGAAGTTCTCGTCCTCTGACTACCTTTTACTACCTCTTTTCCTCCCCATCTTCACCCATTTGGCGGGAGATGATTCACCGCCACCCCCCCCCCCCATTCACCCTGGTTTGCCAATCACTACTTCTGTTGAGGGAAACAGACACTTCATGCAATAGTGCAAAAGAGAGTCTTTTGTTCAAGAGAAACTATTCCTTGCCATTTGGGTGCTCCACCCTGAAAAGTTGTACATCCAGGGTACATGAGACTTGCTGGTTCACGTCCCTAAGTGAGCAGCATCCACAGGACTTCCTGACTTGATAACATGAGGTGTGTAACCATACAGCAGGAGCTGTTGGGTGAGGAAGCTGGCAGAATAGATGGGACGGGGTGCCTGGTTGGCTCACCTGGTCGAGCATCCGACTTCAGCTCAGGTCATGATCTCGCGGTCTGTGGATTCAAGCCCCGCGTCAGGCTCTTGTGCTGACGGTTCAGACTTGGAGCCTGCTTCGGATTCTGTGACTCCCTCTCTCTCTGTCCTTCCCCTGTTCACACTCTGTCTCTCTGTCTCTCTCTCTCTCAAAAATAAATAAACATTAAAAAAATTAAATTAGAAAAAAATAGATGGGACAGACAAGGAATAGGAGAGTTTGTCAAGCATCCATGTGACATATGCCATGGATGAACATATATTTCCACTGCCCAAGGATGCCAGGAGTGTTCATGATTGACAGAAGATTGGATCTTTCAGTTAATAGAATGAGCCAGCTTATTTTAGCCGATATGAATAATGGCAGGACCACATCTGGATAGTACTGTTCTTTCTCCAGGTGTCTGAATAAAGGATTTCCCCCTGAGTTTATGACAGCCTGTTACTGCTTCCCATACATTTGAATTTATTATTCGGGAATGACCATGGAGCATTTGAGAATTTAATTGTGTGCCGATAATGTTTGTGTACAAACTCAATTCTCTCTCTCGCTCTTTCCACACCCCCACATACACACTCATAAATATACACATACATACATGCATATATACACACACATGTATACACAAGCGTGTCTCACACACATATTTTGAGCCCAAACAATTATACTGCTTTAATTTTAAGCCAAACCCATTCTTGTCGACATGCATTTCCTAAAATGTTGCTGTTTCCGAAAGGCAGTGTCTGTAAGAAACTTAAAGGTTATTCTTTATTCTATCAGCATGATTAGTTACCCTAGTAAGAGCAGACAGAAAGAAAAAAAAAATGGCTTTACAATTTTCTTCATTAGGTGGAGAAGAGCTAGGGAGAAATCTTGGGTATTTTGCCCAGCAAAGTGAGGATTGTGCTAGTCACACCAAACCATGATACATTCTAAAGGGACTAAAACCCTTGCATGAATGACAGTTTATTCTTAAATATTTTTCTCCTTGAATTTTTATAATCGTGGTACCAAGAGAGTAGACATAATTAAGGTTGAAATGAGATTTCTATTAGTGAACTGATGGCTGAGATTTAATATTTATTCCAGCTCTATGGCATGAGACTCCATCGGATCCCAAGTCCATTAGGGTTGCTTCAGATTTTTCCATAATACAATTTTACTCTCCATGACACTTTTACAAAAAAGCATTTATTATGTTGTCAGGAAAGACGTTTGTTAACACATAATTCAGGGTCAGTTTGGAAAAGTACAGCTGGATTAATATACAAAGTTATTGAAACTCTTATTTTGTCCAGCACCTTTATTAGACAAATAACATGTGGAAGCATTTTTAGATTTGTATACTGCGGTATTTTGAACGGTTTAGCAGTTTTTTAATAATAGAAACAGATCCTTTTACCTTCCTCTGGAGTCATCCAACCCCCTCCACCCATTTTTTTTTTTCTTCTTTGCTACCCTCCAATCCAAGGAGCTGAATTTTAAAAAGTTGCAGTTGGGTATACAGCTGGTCTTTGTAGAAGATTTAACACTTTGGGTATTTTCAATACAGTTTTGTAGCTGCTGGAAACTGAAATATAAATAAAATGAAAAAAAAAATGGGAAAGAGAAAAATACCCCCCAACTAAGCCAGCTCTGTAAGGATTCTTTTTCACACGAAGACACGCTTTTCCTCTTGATTGGATGGCACATGCATGGAGTACCATTTGTGGATCATATCAAATTGATACAGCTTAACTGTGAGACAGTATAGGTAGTATAATATGACCAGCAGAGTACCCACTGTTTTATAATTCAGCGGGAACTTCTCGTGAATGTTTTTAACATCACCTTGTAAGAAGTTCCATAGTGAATAATTTTTAGTCGACTTAGGATGGACCTATTCAAAAGGTGGAGCACTAGAAATGGGGAGATTCATGAATTATTATCTCACGAATGTACGGAGCGATAAAATCGGCAAATTCCTGTAACCCAAGCTTCTCCCTTGGCCCAAAATTTCTGCCAATAACGTTTCCACTGTTTCATTTAAATGTGGTCCCAATGTGTGAGTCTGGAATTCAGAATTGATTTTGCCAAAGAAACTGTAAAACATTATGGGTAGGTTTCACAGAATTAGCACAATTAATACATTCTTTTACTGGTACACGAGTGAAGGTATAACTTTAACTTGCCATTAATTGAACTGTCAGGCTTTGTGTTAAGGACTTTATGTGAACTTTGCCATTAAGCATTTGCAGTCCTGCTCTAATGTAGGTAATACTCTTATCCCAATTATAGAGATGAAGAAAAGGATAGACCAGAAGTTAAACAATTCATCCAAGTTTATGCCATTTGCAAGAGGGGGAGATAGACTGTAATGCCAAGCATGTTAACTCCAAAGGAGTTTCTGTAAGAAAATATTTTTCTCAAATTTTGGGGGAAGGCTCAAATGTTATAGCTGAAAGGGAGAAGTATATTTAAAAGGTGACTGTTTGGAATTATACACTGAGGAAGCATGCAGAAAAGTGGATTGTCAACTTTCTTGCACTGGATCAGTATTTTTATTTTATTGTCTTTATTTTTTTAATGTTTAATTTTGAGAGAGAGAGAGAGAGAGAGAGAGAGAGAGAGAGACTGAGCAGGGGAGGGGCAGAGAGAGAGGGAGTCACAGAATCTGAAGCAGGCTCCATGTTCTGAACTGTCACCACAGAGCCCGAGTCAGGGCTTGAACTCATGAAACATGAGGTCATGACCTTAGCTGAAGTTGGATGCATAACTGACTGAGCCACCCAGGTGCCCCACTCAGTGTCTTCATCAACAACTTCTCTTACCTTTACCTATGTACTATCTTGTCTCATATATGGAATTGTTGTCAATCCATATGAATTCTATCCAATTGCTTATTCTGGTTGCCACATAAAAACCCGTCTGTGTGCTGTGTTTATTTAGGCTGTATCATTTTCAAGGAATATCTGGAAGTTGAGCAGCATGGCATAGTGGTTACCACCACAGGTTATGGAGACATATTCTTTTGTTTCAAATCTTACCTTTTCTACTTATTAGCCATGTGATTTGGGGCAAAGTACTTAACCCCTCTGTACCTATTTCTTTAGCTGTGAATGGGGACAGTTGGAGTTCATTATTCACTCGTAGCTCAAGTTCATAGGATTGTTAGAATTAAAGAAGATACTATTTATAAAGCACCTTAGAACAGTTCCTTTTTCATAGAAAGCCAAATATTATGCTTGTTTAAAACACTTATTTTGGTAACCTTTTACACCAATTCATTATAAAAAGCTCTCAGCTAATAAAGATTAGAACATCTACAAAACATAACAGGATATGTATAAAAATATTAACAGATAGAGTCATACTTAATGGTGAAAGAATGATTCTCTCCCTAAGTCTGAGAATAGGAAAATATGTATATATGTATGGGCATACAGACATACATACATACTCTTATTGTTTCTATTTAAAAGTATAGTCAGGCAAGAAAAACAAATAAAATGTATCCAGTTTGGAAAGGATGGAGTAAAACTGCTTATTTGTAGATGTTGTAGTCATACATGAAGAAAATCCAAAAAAGTATACTCCAAACCACTAAAACTTAGTATGAAAATTTATCAAATTTATATGACATAAGAATAGTAACTTATTATAAAGCTATAGCAATCAATGTTGTAGTAATAATGCTACAGAACTGAGATTCCAGAAATAAACCTTCACATTTGTGGTCAACTGATTTTTTTTTTTTTTTTTTTTGAGTGAAAGAGCACACATGGGGACGGGCCAGAGGGAGAGGAAGAGAGAATCTTAAGCAGGCTCCATGCTTAGCATGGAGTCCGATGTAGGACCTGATCTCCTAATCATGAGATCATGACGTGAGCTGAAATCAAGAGATGGACACTTAATTGACTAAGCCACCCAGGCGTCCTGTGGTCAATTCATTTTTAACAAGGGTACCAAGAACATTCAAAAGAGAAAATAGTTTTCAACAAATGGTGCTGAGACCATTGTATATCCACACATAAAAGAATGGAGTTGGGCCCCTACCTCACACCATACATCAAAATTAATTCCAAATGGATCAAAGACCTAAATATAAGAGTTAAAACTCTAAAAGTCTTAAAATAAAGGAATAAATATTTATGACCTTGTATGAAGTGACAGTTTCTTAAATATGACAAGAGCCTTGCAACAAAAGAAATAAGTTGGACATCAACAAAATGAAAATCTCCAAGGATTCAAAGGACACCATCCAGACAGTAAAATTACAACTCACAGAATGGGAGAAACTTTTACAAATGATGTACCTTAAAAGGGTATGGCATCCAGAATATATAAAGAACTGCTATAACTCAATACTAAAGAAGAATAACCCAATTAAAAAATGGACAGAGGTGCTTTTTCCAAAGACTTAGTACAAATAGAAGCAAGTATATAAATGTATGTCAACATCATTAGCTATGAGGGGATTGATTGCAAATCAAAACTATGGTGAGATTTTACTTCACAACCACTAGGGTGAGTATTTAAAAAAAGATAGTTACATATTTTGGCAAGAATATGGATGAATTGGAACCCTCATGCATTGCTGGGATGGGAATGCCAAATGCTGCAGTGGCTGAAAAGCAGTCTAACAGTTCATCAAAAGGTTGAACATAGAGTTGTCACGTGACCCAGCAAATCTACTTCTAGGTGTATGCCCAAGAAAAACAATAACATACGTTTACATAAAAAGTTGTGTATAGATTTTCAGAGTAGTATTATCCATATGCAAAGAATATAAATAACCCACATGTACAGTTGATGACTAGAAAAATAAAATGTGCCATATCCATACAAGGAAATATTATTCAGCCCTAAGAAGCAATTAAGTACTAATCATATGGGCCACAATATAAATGAACCTTGACAATGTAATGCTAAGTAAAAGAAGTCTGTCACAAGAGACTACATATTGTATGTTATCATTTAAATGAAATGTCCAGAATGAGTAAATTATATAAGTAGATAGCACTTTCAATATCTACAGGTAAATAGGAAAAAAAAATAACACTTGTAATCACATGAAAAATATCATACACTTAGAGATATACTTAATCAAATACATGCAAAACCTCTACACAGAATACTACAGAATAGTGTTGAAAGAAATTTAAGAAGATCTAAAAAAGGGAACAGTACACCACGTTTGTTGATTGGGAGATATAACATAATAACACTGCAGTATATATTTTGGTAGAAACTGACAATCCAGTTCTAAAATTTGTATGAAATCAAAAATAGTTATTTAATGGCCAAAGCAGCTTTGAAGAAGAACTAAGAGCATTTATACTACTGATTACAGGAATTACTGTAAATCTTTGAAAATCAAGACAGTGTGACACCAGCCTAAGGATTGACATAGATTACTGGAATGGAATATGGAGCCCATAGATAGATGTCTACACATCAGTCAATTGATTTTTAAGAACAGCGCTGAGATGAATTAACGGGCAAGGAATGTTGTTTTCAGTGAATGGCCCTGGAGCAGATGTATAATGTATGGAAAATAGTGAACCTTGATCTTTGCCTCACAGCTTGTTTGCCACAAACAAACACAAAATGGATAGTATACCTGAACACGAAATCCAAAACTATAAAACTCCTAGAGGGAAGCAAAACAAAACAAAAACAAACAAACAACCCCTCCCCCCAAAACAACATTGCAGATGGCAAAAATATCTTAGGATGCAAAAAGCACTAACTGGAAAGGAACAAATGATAAGACTTCTGCTCTTGAAAAGCCATAGATAAGGAAAAAGGTGAAGCAGAGTGGGGAAAATATTCAAAATACATCTTGGACAAAAGACATATCTGGAATATATACAAAAACTCTCAGGGCTCAATAATGAGTTTAAACCAAATCCATCTTTTGAAAAATGAGCCACATGTTTTAGTATACTCTTCACAAGATATACCACTATGTTGACTAATGGTCAGTAAGTCCAAGAAAAGATGTTCAATATTAATTGTGATTAGGGAAATACGCATTAATACTGCAGCTAGCTAGGCTACATTCTCTGGTATGGCTAAAATTAAAAGGGTCATCATTCCCAAGTATTAGTAAAGTTAGGGAGTAACCGGAGCTCTTATCCATTACAGTGAGAAGTTAAAATGGTGCATTCCTTTTGGAGCAATGGCAGTTTATTTTAATAAATAAATGTATCCTTCTATGACTCAGAAATTCTGCTCCTCATTATTTATTGAAAAGAAATGAAAACCTATGTCCACCAAAGTACTGTACGTATGTACATGAGTGTTCATAGCATCTTTATTCAAATGGAGAAACACTTCAGATTAAACAAAATATGATAAATGCATGAAAAAGAATATAACTCTTCAATAAAAAGAAATAAAATGCTGGTACCTGTAAGAATTATATATATGTGTGTGTGTGTATATATATATATATATATATATATATATATGAAATGATATATATATCGTATATATATATCATGATATATATATCATGTATATATATATATGAAATGATATATATATCATATATATATGAAATGATATATATATATGAAATGATAAATATATATATAAAGAACTTTGTATATATATGTATATATGTATGTATATATACATATGTGTGTATATATATATGTGTATGTGTATATGTGTGTGCATATATATATATATCTCAGAATCATTATGCTGAGTATAAGAAGTCAGACAGACAAGGGCAGGCTGTATGACTATGTATGTGTGTTAATCTAGAATAGTCGAAAAGCAGACCAGTGCATGATGGCCTGCGGGCAGGTGCAAGGGTGAGGGATGACTGAAAAAGATCCCAAGGGCACCTTCAAAGAAGTTGGAAATCTCTTTTATTTTTCTTGGAATGTTATTTATGTGGGCATATAGATCTGTCCAAATTCATGAAAGACCACTGAAAACTGGTATTTTGTAAATGTATAAAGTATTCTTTAGTGAAGTTGATTGTAAAACTAAGCAAAGCACTCAAAGAGAGAAAGAAAAGGCTTATAATCTGTGAGAGCTGAAATTTATATATCTGGATTTAGAATCAAGCTTTTAAAGTCCTCTTAGTTAATATTTCAAGAGACACAGGCCCTGAGATGGTGTATGAGTTACTTAAAGTCAACCTAGCTGGTCAGGGGCAGACCCCTCACTAGAACTGAATTCCCCTGACATTTTTCATTCCTTTGTAGAAAATCCAGAAGGTATGGCTAGGTTGTAGCTTAGTCAGTGTTTCCTCAAGACCCAAGCATTAAATCCATTAATCAAGATTTAGGAGGGAAAAAATCAAAACAGAATTAGAGTTGTTTTTTGTAAGAATTAATTTAATTCAGCTTTTGTTTTAGTGTTATGATACAATTTATAAACTGACAATATCAGACAAATGTCTAAAACAGTTTTCATAACTAAAGCTCTTTAAAAGATAGGATGCTTTCCTGTTTTAGAAGATGATTTTCTTTGACATCTGTATATAATTAGCCCTCCAGTTCTCAAAATATTTATAAGCTACTTCTAATTTGATCTGGTCTAAAAATATGAGAATTTAAATTCCAGAAGCAGGAAATAAGAATAAAAATGCCTGCAGGGAATGTTTGTGAAGGAGTAGAAAGGAAGGGAAGGAAGAAAGTGATAGGGAAGAAGGAGAATATTAGTCTACACAGGGAACGAGACTCCTTCTAAAGAAGGCTGTCAAATTAAAGTTTTTCTTAGTTCATCGCACTTCCTAAAATACATCAAAATAAGCATGCATTATTTATAATTTCAGGAGATTAATTAATATATTGAGAGGAGATGAGATAGCATGCCTGATGAAGCTGAAAAAGAGAAGATGGTTGAGAATACATCTTTGGGGGCGCCTGGGTGGCTCAGCCAATTAAGCTTCTGACTTCGGCTCAGGTCATGATCTCACAAGTCCCTGAGTTTGAGCCCTGCGTTGGGCTCGGAGCTGACAGCTCAGAGCCTGGAGGCTGCTTCCAATTCCGTGTCTTCCTCTCTCTCTGCCCCCCTCCTGCTCGTCTTCTGTCTCTTTCTATCAAAAATAAATAAACGTTAAAACAGTTTAAAACACTAACTCTTTGGCATGAATGGTTATATGACTTTAGGCCACTGGGTAGAAAGAATTCCATCACTACCACCAACCACAGTCTTGTTGGAGTATGTTTTCAGGGCATTCCTACCCACGCACAGTTGTGTACTGAACGGAAGGAAGCAGAAGAGCAAATAGACAAAGCCTCCATAAGAAAGATAATGTGTTTCCAATTCTGATTCGTTCTCTTCTCAGCTCTACCGGCCCGAGGCACTGTGTTCCCAGAGCTTGAGAGGAAACCAGGTATACGTTATCTGGAGCAGTACAGTATTGTATGTTGGGTAGTACCTATCCTGAGAGAAAAGAAGTGATTTGGCCCTGCCAAAGTAGCTTCTATACTACAATGTCTGGAGGGGCGCCTGGGTAGCTCAGTCGGTTAAGTATCTGACTCTTGGTTTTGGCTCAGGTCATGATCTCATGGTTTGTGAGTTTGAGCCCCGCATTCAGCTCTGTACTAATGGTGCAGAGTCTGCTCGGGATTCTCTCTTTCTCTCTGCCTTTCTCCTGCTTGCTCGCTCTCTCCCTCTCTCTAAGAATAAACAAACAAACAAACTTAAGAGAAAGGAAATTTGTACTAACATGTTTGGGAATTACTGATTGAACGCATCATCACTGGCCAAAAAATCTGCTCATATAAACTCTGTAGTTAATTCTCTATGACTGTGAAAATTCTAGAACGCTTGAGCCCAAGTGCCTGTGGAAGTCAGGCTGAATAATATTTTTATTTGCTTTAATTGTTGCAAAAAACATTTAGAACTGGGGCACATCTGTTATCTGTAGTGTGAGAGGTAGTGACTAAAAAAAAAAAAAATAGTAATAACAACAGACTCTAAAACATAAGCTTTGTTTTTCACTGTGAATATCCTTCCCAGTGTTAGGGGACAAATTACAATTGTACGACGGAGAGAACAAACCTTGTTTTTGCATTGACAGATAAAATGGTAGGTGTTGTGGAAAAGAACTTTAAATTGTGCAATCTCTCTCTTTCGCATGGCTGATTAACACCTTTCGTTTAAAGTTTTATCTTGAAAGAGAGAGAGAAACAGAGAGAGGGGGAGAGAGAGAATCCCAAGCAGGATCCATGCTGTCTGTATAGAGCCCAGTGCGGGGTTTGAACTCATGAACCATGAGACCATGACTTGAGCTGAAATCAAAAGTCCGACACTTAACTGACTGAACCATGCAGGCGCCCCTGATTAACAGCTTTTAAAGCAAAGAAATGGCTTGGCTCATGCCGGCTAGCTACCTACATATAATCTGATGAAAGACAGAAACTGCTGGCTTCTTCTCTTTTCTTTTTCCCATTGAATTAGAACTATGGAGAGTCTCAAAATATCACACTGATCTATTCCATTTAAGTAAATCTATAATGTTTACTTCAAATGTCATGCACTTTAATTTTGGATTTTCTTGAGCCAAGAGCTGCTAGAGGAATTTCCTTCTAAACTGGGTCACTTTGCTGAAAGTTTGCGAGCTAGGTCCCGACGGGAGAAGAACCCAAGTAGTGACAGAAGCCTGTCACAGGTTTGAGAGCCCCTGTAAGTGCAAGAACCCAGTTTTTTTATTCTGGTTTTGAGCGCTTGAGCCAAGTGCTTACACTGCCTAGAGCATGCTTGCTTTGCAAACTGTCACATACTCTTTTAGATGATGTTACATATGGAGCCGTAAACTCAATCTAGCAGTTTATTGGCTTCTAGTTTTTCTTCCAGCAGTATCAATCTATTGCTGCGTATTCGAAATTTAATCCCTTTGGATGTTCAATAGCATGCAGTAGCCCTCATCATTTAATTTGTCTGGCATTTTTAGGGGAGTAAAAAGTCTCATGCTGTACAAGGAGATACTAGAGGAGAGACACCAATGAAGCTGTCTGCCTATTGCTAGCAGCAAATGAGACTTTGTTCCCCTTTCAGAGTGTACTTTGGAGACAGTGGCTTTTTGGTGTCATGGCCAGGGAAGAAAGGCAAGAGATATGTGTTTCTCAAGCTTCAAAATCACTAGAAAAAATTTAGTTGTAAACAAAAATCAGTTTTGTATTTTATTCTATCTAAATTTTGAGCCCCTGATGAATTAAAAACATACGCTTTTCCCTAAGTTGTTTACTTGGCATGAGAGGTACATTTATTTACTTAGAAATTAAGACTCTATTTGAGCTGTATAGAGTATGATATTTAAGTAGTCTGTTTGGAACCAAACAGTCACATCCCATCACAGTGTTTGAAATAGTGAAGAAATTCATAGATCAACGTATAAAGATCTATTTAACAGACATTATTGTTAGAATCTTTTTTTTTATCATATCATAAACCTAACAGTAAAAATATAATACTTTCATGGAAAAATGGACTCACAGATCCAAATTGGGTTGACCAGAAAACATCGCTTTTGCTAAGGCCCAGGATAAGGGAGCAATGGCTAACAGGTCACTGGTAGCTCCCACGATTTGGGGAAGAGTCTGTGACATTTAGGCAGGGACTGAGAGCTGGAATATGGTGGCAGGGATGTGCAAGAGAAGTATCTGTCTTAGAATAGACAGTGCTAAGAGACGACTCAGTCTAGCTTGAAGCCCAAGCCTCAGATTTCTCTTCTCAGGCATTGGCTATGTACTCAATCTGGAATCAGCATAGATTTATAGCTTCTCCTCTGTCTCCTGTTTCCTTTAACAAAACCAGTGTGATTTAGCTTTTTCACAGATTTCTAAAAGTTTCAAAATGCTTCTTTTTGGGATTCTGTCTATGACAGTTCTTCCTTTAGAGCTGTCCTGGAGTGATCATCCAAAAACACATTGGTGGTAAGCAGGTGAAGGTTAAACTTGATTGACAAGTTCAAATAACAGAATTCATTGATTCATCAAGGCATTCGATCACTGGACTAGGTTGGAGGTAAGCTATTGAAGGCAATGGGTTAAATATTAGGAACACTGATAAACATTAATTTATTTCTTTACTTTCCCATTCATTCAACAAATACTTACTAGGCATCTAGTCTACCAGATTCTGTGGTAAGTAGTAGGGGGACATTCATATGCACTGATCACAGCTCCTGAAAAATTTACAACCTGCTAACAAGGAGACAAATGTAAACAAAGACATGTATTAATGTACATTTTGAGAGAAGTAACCACAGGGTACTGTATCCATTTTCCACTGCTGCTATTACAAACAACCACAAACTTAGTGACTTAATACTACACAAAGGTATTCCTTTATAGTACTGGAGATCAGAAGTCTAAAATTGAAGTGTTGGTGGGTAATCATGTTCCTTCTGGAGGTCTAGGGGAGAACGCATCTCCTTGCCTTTCCTAGCTTCTAGAAGTTGCCTGAATTCCTTCCTTCATGGCCCTACTCTGTACCTTCAAAGCCAGGGGCATAGCATCTTCCAATCCCCTTCCCCTCCACCCCACTTCTCTTTCTGTCATCACATTGCCTTTTCTGACTGACCTGCCTCCCTCTTCTAAGGACTCTTGTGATTATATTGGGCTCACCAGGACAATCAAGGCTCACCCCGTCATTTGAAGGTTCACAATTACATCTTCTCTTTTACTGTGTAAGGTAGCATGGTTACAGGCTCTGGGAATTTGGATATGGACACTTTAGGGGGAGACGTTATTCAGCCTGCCACGTCTATCATGGAGTCCCATGGAAGGAAATTTTGGGTTCTCATCTGGAGTGGAGATAGGATGTCAAAAATATGGCTTCTTTGAGGCTGTAATGCTTGAGTCAAGATTTGACCATTGAGTAAGCATTCACTAGGGGAACACCAAGGTGTCCAAATGGGTGCACTATGCAAAATTTTCACAGCGGAAGGAACTGACAAAGATATGCTCAGAGAACTGCAACTAGTTTGACTTGCCTGAAAAGATAATTTTGAGGGAAAATTCCCAAAGGGATAAAACTGGAGGTAGATCATTGGATCAAATCATACAGAACCTTACATAGAGGTTTACATTAGTATTAATACTCTGCCTGTGAACTTTAGCCACCTTGGATTCACCAAGCTCTTAGTCATGTTCTCTGATTCAGGGAAACCACTGGATGTTGTCTCTGTTCCCTCTGCTTGTGGTGCAATCTTGAAATTTCTCCAGGTATGAAAGCTGCTACAGTCAGTCTATTTCCTCTCCCTCACTTATTTTCCATCTCTCAGGCATCACTATCTCTCATTGACTTATGTCTGATATATTGAGTTCTGCTGTTCAATGAAATTAAAAAAGAATTTCATACATGCCACAATATTCCAGCTGAAACAGAACCTCCCTGTTGTCATTGTTTTTTTAAGTTTATTTATTTTGAAAGAGAGAGAGAGAGTGAGCATTTGAGGGGGGCAGAGGGAGAGAGAGAGAGAGAGAGAGAGAGAGAGAGAGAGAGAGAGAGAGAATATCCCAAGCAGGCTCTGCACTATCAGCACAAAGACTGATGTGGGGCTGAACCCACAAAATGTGAGATCATGACCTGAACTGAAATCAAGAGACCCTACGGAGCCCCTCCTTCTCCTCATTAACAAACAAACAAACAAACAAATATGAGGCTAGAGGCTCACCTTTGAGGGCAGGCTTCCTTTACTGTAGGAAAAACCACTTCATGAACATTTTCATTTTGCTAATTAAAGCAGAGGAATTGACAATGTCGAGAAAATGAAGATATAAAAAGGCATTGGTGTGACATCTCTAAATAATCTAATTTTAGCAAAGAAATGTCTTTCCTCTGTGAGAGACTCAGCATAGTTGAGAGTTTGGACTCCAGGGTGGGTGAGCATATTGAGTCATATTCCCAAGTCTGGATGGAAGTCAACCCCGTAAAATGTCACAAGCCAGGGGTTCCGATGTAAGATATTCATGAAGTGTCTTGTTTGTGGATTCTGGTCATAACCTCATTCTAGTTATGTATATATATATATATATTTTTTTTTTCTTTTCTGAGTTTCAGTTTTGTTCTTCTATCTTGATGCTTCAGCGAATTTTTTTTTAATATTTGTTAAAGTTTATTTAAGAGAGAGAACAAGTGTCAGAGGGTCAGAGAGGGAGGGAGACAGACAGAATCCCAAGCAGGCTCCACACTGTCACCTCTGTCACCTCACAGGCTGATGCAGGGCTTGAGCCCACAACCATGAGATCATGACCTGAGCCGAAATCAAGAACTAGATGCCTACCTGACTGAGCCACCCAGGCACCTGAAGCTTCAGTAAACTTTAGTGAAACTTCACAATTTAGTTGTACTTGAAATTTAGACTGCACTTTAGGGAGAGGCCTGTGTCTAAATTTGGGTACAGTGATACAGAGGGACGTTGGCAGCCCAGGATGACTGGTGTGTGGTGGGAAATGTAATTGACAGAGAATCTCTCAATAGGTGTCTGCCGTAGGAGCAGGGGCTGAGCACCCAAGGGATAGCACCCCTTTTTCATGGAATATTTGGTAATTTTCACAAGGATTCCCAGAAATACATGATCAGGGAAATCCAACTGTTTTTGATTTCCTGTGGTGAAATCCAGTGGGGGCTTACACTATTTTTTTAAGACTTTCAAGGGAGGTGTGTAGATGGCTCCAATGGTTATGTGGGGTACCCTTGATTTCAGCTCAGGTCATGATGTCATGGTTTCATGAGTTTGAGCCACACGTCAGGCTCTGCGCTGACAGCTTGGAGCCTGTTTGGGATTCTCTCTCTGCCTCTCCCCTATGCATTCTCTCTCTCAAAAATAAATAAAATAAACATTTAAAAAAACGATTTTAAAGGGAAATACTTGAAGACCTATAGGCTTTATATCTATATTACAGTAGCCATTGACTCATAAGTACTGCAGTTTAGATATGATTCCAATCTTTCTCTCTCATTAATCTCTTGATGAGAGCATAGTCACATGTGGCTAAGGGAAAGATCTGTCCTCGATATATACAGATCTCATTCTTTATCTTTTTTTTTTTTTTTAGGTCATCAGCTAATTTTCTTTATCCTATGTCACTGTACTTAATAGTCAGAATTATCACCTTCTTGATTTATAGTGTTTTTAGTAACAGCAGTTTCTTAATCTCCGAATGTAAATTATTCATAGATCAGACTTTAAATAGGAAGTTTTTATAAGCTGTGTATTTATTGTTATGGCTACTGGTGGACTTAAATTTGTTATTGTACAAATGTGTCTGGTTTTGCAATGTAACGAGATTCCCTTTTCTCTATCATCTATAAATATTTGTTTTAGCTCAGCCAGAGATGGCTGATTTTTGCTCTGTGACAATGGAAGGAGTTCTACAGATTTTTTTATATTATAGCATACAGAGAATGTCTTCCAGGATTAGTATTATTATATTTTTTTTGGTGGGAAAAGAATCATTAATTCCATATTACTTTGTTGCAACAGTATCATCACATCCAATAACTCCAACGTAATGCTCATATGAGATTTGTAATGTCTTCTAGCTCACAAAATCACTGGTTTTAATACAAGCAATAGCTATAGAGGATGATATCTCTAATAAGCTTTGCATAATTTTTAAATGCCACTGCTGTTTTATGTCAGAAAGGCATGCTGACAGTGAAATTTCTCTTTAGGGTGGAAATGCCAGTGACCTCATCCCCTTCTAAGTAATGTCCTTTAGAAGAGGAATTTATGATATTTTCTACTTTGCAACCTCCCTGGCATTGCTTAACCTTCTGAAGGTAGCTTTCTGACACCTCCATTCCACAGAAAGTGCTCCCAACAATATCAGCCATAACAGACTCATTGCAAAACCTGTCACTTTCTAGTCTTCTTTATATTTGTCAACTAGACCATAACTGACCTCATTTTCCCCTTTGTCCCTCTTGCAATTCTCCCTGCCCCTTAACTGCAGTTGAACCATTCTTTTATTTTTCTTCCACATTTTGGGTAATTCCTTGTCAATCTCTACTGAGCTCTTATAGATTTATAGTCCGTAAACATTTGCTCCTCTTACCCTGTCTTAGTCTCTTTGGGCTGCTATGACAAAACTCCACAGACTGGATAGCTTATAAACTACAGAAATTTATTTCACACAGTTCTGGAGGCCAGAATTCTGAGATCAGGCCCCCAGGAGGTCAGGTCTTCTCTTCCAGGTCACAGACTTCTCATTCCATCCTCACATGGCAGAGTGGGCTAGGGAGCTCTCTTTTATAAAGGCACTAGTCTCACTCAGGCAGAACCTCATGACTTAAGCATCTCTCAAAGGTTCCACCCCTTTATACAATCACTTTGGGCATTAGGATTTCAACATATGAATTTTGGAGGGACACATATATTCTGACCATAGCAAACCCTATTCATGAGACTCCACAAAACTCTTTATGCTCATGATTTCCAGATCTATGCCTCTTTTGCAGACATTCTTCCTTGAACTCCAGAGCAGACGATGCAATATTTACTTGTATGTTTCTCTGGCACTTCGTGTTTTATATTGTCAATACGGAATTACTAACCTACTCTCTAAACCCAAATAGAACCAGCATTCATCCAATCTCCAAGTTAAAGCATTAGAATTTATGTGCTTTAGCATGGGGCTGTAGAGAGTGGATCCTGAGACCAGAACTGAAGTGTTAACACTTTATTTGAGAAGTTCAAGCCCAGGATGTGAGGATGTGGATGCAAAGAATCCAAAGCAAGAAAGATAAACGCCATGTGATGCGGTACCTTACTCTGTTGGTCCCAGATTCACAACAAACTATAAAGGGACACAGCATGTCTTTCCTAAAAAGGTATTTTCTGGGAATGAAGAACCTCATTCATGTTGCAAGATAAAACCATGCCTCAAAGTGATCTACAGATGGGAGAATAGAGGGGGAATTTATCTGCCTGGATCTCTCCATAGAGTCACATTCCCCCCTGCTCATTATTCACACCACAAGGAATTCATTGCTAGGTTGCATCGTTTGAACTCTTCATGGACAGTCAGGAACTCGGGCTGCCTCCCAAGTAAAGCACTAACCCAGGGAGTGAGATTAGTAGGCAACTGAAGAAATCTGAGCAAATTCACAAGGTCATTGTCTTCCCAATTCATTATCCTAAATTTATTGCTATATCTCAACCTCTATATTGGATTACTTACCAAGTACTGCTGTTTCTACTTCATAAATATATTTTAAACACATCCCATTATTTTATGCTCTTAGCATTTTTATTGAGGATAACTGCAACAATTTCTTAATTATTCACCCTAACTTGACCTTGCTTCCCTCCCCTGCATCTTTCATCATCCTGTCGAGTAATTTTTCTAATGTGTAACTCTTGGAATTTTCCTCCGCTACCTAAAAGTCCTTCAGTGACTCCCGCTGACTCTAGAGTAAAATTCATGTCCTTAGCATACAAGGAAGTAAAAAGTCCTCATAATCTAGGTTCTGCTTAAGTCTTTAGCCTCTTCCATTATCCCTGTTCATACAGTACATTAAGATCAAACCATGATCATCTGTTGTCAGGTTTCCCAAATATGCCATGCTGCCTTTTTCATCCATATATTTTGCATCATGTTGCCATCCATCTTCTCTTCTTTGCCCGGCCAGGTGCTATTCAGTCTTCGAGCCCAGTTCGAGATGAAGAACCAATAAACATATTTAGTCATTTATTCATGACAAACATTTATTAAATTACTCTTACCTACCAAACATGACACTCTGTTCTGATGGTGCAGAGGTTAACAAAGCAAGCAAAAGTCTGCCTCTCAGAACTTCTATTCTAGTAGAAGGGACAAGACAATAAAGTAAATAAGTAAAATTTATAAAATGTTAGCTAGTGAAAAGTGATAAAGGAGAAGAAAAAACAGGGAAGAACAATAACAGCCATCTGAGAGTTATGATTTTACATAGGATGGCATGGGAAGACCTCAATGAAGAAGTGACCTTTGAGTAAAGACCTAAAGAAGGTAAAGGGAATGCCATGCAGATATCTTGGGGCAAAGCAAATCAGGGACAAGGGAAATGAAGTGCACAGGCCTTGAGACATAAGGATACTTGGAGATCTTGAGGAATTACAAGAAAACAAGGGAAGCTGGAGCAGTTAATGAAGGGAAAACAGTAGAAAAAAAGGTTAAAAACATAGTGAGAGGCTCCATCATATACCGATGATGTGGAGACCATATGCAACTGGCTTTTATTATTATTATTATTATTATTATTATTAAAGTGAAAGGAACTCATGGAAGGACTTGGAAGGGAAAGTAGAGAATGACTGAGGCTATTCTGTTGGAAGTAGAAGGCTGAAATTAAGAGATTACTTAGCAGGCTTCTATAATAATCCAGTGTGAGACCAAAGTGGCTTGTCCTGGAGAGTAGTGATGGACATGACGGGTGTTAGTTCAACTCTGCATATACTTTGAGGATATAGCAGAGTTGATGTGCAGAGTAAAATTTGGCATAGACAATTGAAATAGAAAGACAGAAGGGAAGCTTAGGAAGGGGTATAAGGAGCTCAGTGTGGGGGACATGTTGAGTGTAAGATGACCACTAGTCATCCCAGGATGGATGTCAACTATGCAATGGGATAACTGAGTCAGGACTTCAGTGTCTGCTAGAGGCCAAGAACTAAGAGCCATCATCATAGAAGAGCTACAGTGTATTATGGTAAGCAAAATAAGTCAGTCAGAGAAAGAAAAATACCATATGATTTCACTCATATGTGGAATTTAAGATATAAAACAGGTGAACATAGGGGAAGGGAGCAAAAAATAGGGAAGCAAACCGTAAGAGACTCTTAATTATAGAGAACAAACTGAGCATTGATGGACGGGGGTGGGGGGATGGGGAATGGGTTAAATAGATGATAGGAGGGCATTTGTTGTATTATATGTAAGTGATGAATCACTAAATTCTCCTGAAACCAATGGTACACTGTTTGTTAACTAGAATAAAAAATTTGAAAAAAAAAGGAATCATCATCACGGAGATAGTACTTGGTACATAATAGAGATGTACATGAGGTTGGTTGGTTTTATTTCATGGAGTGAGATCTTAAAATCACAGAGGAGGAGGTTATGAATAGAAAATAAGAAATGTTCAAAGGCAACTCAGGGACATTGTAACATTTAAGGATCAAGGATGTGAAGGAACCAGAAAAGGGACTGAGAAGGAACTTCTCACCAAGGAGAAAGAAAACCAATAGATCATAGCGTCCTGGGATAATGGTTGAGGTAGGTTAGGTTTGCGTAATAAGTTGACATAGATATTTAATGGTTGAAACACAATAGACATTTATTTTTCCCTCACCTAACTGTTTGAGCCAGGTAGTCTGGGACAAGGGGTACCTATCTTTCATATAGTGAGACAGGTATTCATATTTTCTCTAACTTTTGCCTGGTTCTACCATTCCCTATTGGCTTCTTAATCATTTGAGTTTATCAGTTCACAGGGGAAAATTTGTTGGACTGAGTATATTCATCTCTTAAATTATTTGACTCGCAAATGTACATGCCACTTCCACTTAGGTTTCCATTTCCTCTGACTCAGTCATACTGTCACACCTATTTGCAAGTGAGGCTTAGGAATGTAGTATAGCTATATGTACCATCAGAAGAAGAAATGGATTTTTTTTAATGTATGAGTAGCAGTCAGTCTGTGTGATACCAAATGAAGACATTTTCCATGCTGCCTCTCTCTGAATTTTAATTTTCCTTTACTTGCTCTTTTTCCTTTAATGGATTTGTCAACAGCATTTATTTCTGTATCCCTGATGGCTTTCCCAATGACCGGACACTTAGATGTTCAATAAATACTATTGAATAAAAAGATGAAAGCATTACAGTTATAAGA
This sequence comes from Panthera uncia, assembly GCF_023721935.1. Lineage (NCBI taxonomy): Eukaryota > Metazoa > Chordata > Mammalia > Carnivora > Felidae > Panthera > Panthera uncia. The sequence continues at coordinate 13,133,967 of NW_026057577.1, read as the reverse complement.
TGTTTTATAGCTTACAAAATAAACTGAGTAGTACTAGGACAATCCCATGTCTTGAATGGGTAACATGAGGCTCAGAAAGATTGTGTCCTGCTAAGAAACACATAGCTGGTAAGTTAATGGCTCTGACCCTGAAACCCACATTTACTGGCTTGAATATGAATATGAATAGCCTTGTTCATTCTTATCCATTTTGATTTGCTTGCAGGAGACCAAAAGTGAAAATAAAATATTTAAACAGCTAACTCGGATGTGTAATTTACTGAGAGTTTTACTATAACCTCTATTTAAGTATTGATCTTGGATTATGACACAGACAATGAGCTATTTTGGTTCTCTAATGACATTATGTTGGATGGAGAGTCTGGTGGCAGAGACATTGGCATTAAAATTTAAAATTCCCGAGGCAAGCTGGAAAAGAAAACAGATGAAATTCAGCAGAGACAATTCAATTAAGGGACAACAGTGCAGAAAAAGGATGAATATAAACATAGAAATAGTCTTAAAATGGAGTAGAATGCAATGCTTGATAAGAGAGTTCCAATGGAAGTGTCACCAAAGATCAGTGGAGCACAAGCATATGTCACCTTGCTTTAGGTCAAGGTGACAGCACTGTGCTCTTGGAAGAGCCCACATTCCACTTTCAGTCTGTGGGCCCAGGAGTACCTTTCCCACAGAATGTATGTTTGAGGGATGGAGAGAATTTTTAGGATGGCTCTGGAGGTGTCAATAATAGTTTCCAGCAATGAGAAGTTGTCAGTTACAGTTTCTTTTCTTTTGAGAGAGAGAGAAGGAGGGAGGGAGGGAGGAGGGGCGGAGAGGAGAGGGAGAGACTCCCAAACAGCCTCCACACTGTCAGCGCAGAGCCCTTCACGGGGCAAGATCTCCCAAACCAGGAGATCATGACCTATCAGTGAAGGTTTCTATTAGTAAGTGACAGAAAGCCTACCTCGACGTGATTTAAACACTAACGGCGAAGAATGTGTTTGTGCAAGTGAAATGTCTTCAAGGAAAAGCGTTATCATGGTCTCAAACTAGACCCTTGTAGTTTTGCTGCCTGTAGATCAACTTTGACTGCAGGTCAGCAGCAGGCTCCCTTCACGACAAAACAAAACTCTGTTCAGGAATCTGGCCGGGTGACCTGGCCCAGATCAGATCCCAGCCTGGACTCCTAGACCTTGGGGAGGAGCCATGTCTCAGGAGCCACATAGACAGTCACGTGGAAATCAGCCATGTTTGAAAGAGTGAAGAGATGCCCCAAAGAGACCATTGTAGAGGTGAGACAATTTCAGGAATAGGAAACCCTATTAAAAAAGGGATGTATCAGGGCAAGTTTAAGGTATGTTTTGTCTATTATTTTGTGTTTGTTGTCTAGAGTCACGATAGGCAGCTAGTGCTCAGTATATTTCTATTAAACGAATGAATGGATTAATTAATAATTTGATTCTAAATTTGATTAGTAAAAATGATTCTCCGCTTTGCCTGGAGACTGTGATGTACATATGGGAAAATGTAAAGCTGTAAACGTATTGATAGCAGACAAGCAAAAACAAAATTTAATAAACCACCTAAAGCAGCTGTCATTTAAAACATTTTATTTTATTTTTTATTTTTTTTTTAATTTTTTTTTTAACGTTTATTTATTTTTGGGACAGAGAGAGACAGAGCATGAACGGGGGAGGGGCAGAGAGAGAGGGAGACACAGAATCAGAAGCAGGCTCCAGGCTCTGAGCCATCAGCCCAGAGCCCGACGCGGGGCTCGAACTCACGGGCCGTGAGATCGTGACCTGAGCTGAAGTCGGTCGCTCAACCGACTGAGCCACCCAGGTGCCCCTAAAACATTTTTTTAATGCTTATTTTTGTGTGTGTGAGAGAGAGAACACGAGTCAGGGAGGGGCAGAGAGAGAGGAAGACACAGACTCTGAAGCAGGCTCCAGGCTCTGAGCCCAGTGCAGGGCTTGAATCCATGGACCGTGAGCTCATGACCTGAGCTAAAGTCGGACGCTTAGCCGACCAAGCGACACAGGTGCAAACAGCTCTCATTTTTAACTAATCTTCGTAAATTTTTGCTACTGACCAGCTATCACCAACTAAGCCAGCTGCTCCCTATTGCCCTGACTGCTCTTGGATGACTTTTAGCTGTTCAGGCAGTACCTTTAAGAACACACATACTGATTTTGACCATAGCTGAAGTTAGCTGTAAATACAAAGGTATGTCCTCTGCAAAATTAAACATGGGCTTATTCCAAAACAAAAAATTCAATGCATTTATGTCAACTGTTATTTGAGATTATTTGCACCACTGCTCTCCTCCATGAGCGTGGGTAATTGGGCAAAGACTACACAAATGTAAATCGGAGAATCCCTGGCTATGGGAGGGCATAGTGCGAGGGATCTATGAGTTATGGCTGATCACTAGTTGAATTAGTCAGAGGTGATGTCTTTTGTTAACATCAAAACTAACAAAACCCTCCTTTATAACTGTTTGCCAATATTTATAATGGATGAGGTTTAGATATACAATAATGACCGTGGCACAACACGTGCATCTAAATAAAAGCTGACTTTCAAAATAGTCAACTTGGCATAGTGCACACTTATTCACCTAAGCTTCCCTTGCTCGTGTCTGGGGAGCTCTCCTTTTAGAGTAGGCTTCACTTTATGATTGTATAAGAAGGCTCATTTTTTTGTTTTACTTTGCTTTTGTTTTGTTAAACAGTGGAATGGATAATGCACTCATTACTCACCAAATTATTTCAGCTGACTCAGTTGTTTTTAAACATTAAATCTCTTTCAACATTAATTCTGAATCCATACATGGATATTCTTAAGAAAGTGCTGCAGGGTCAGAAGAATTCCAAAGAAGAATTCTCAATCCACTTTGACAAACAGAAGATCATCTGAGAAAGAAGACACTTTCTCAGATACATGAGAAGATGCCCGACATCATTAATCATTAGGGAAACACAAATCAAAACCACAAGGAGACAGCACCTTACCTATGTCAGAATGACTAGACTAAAAAGGACAAGAAATAGCAAGTGTTGGTGAGGATGTGGAGAAACGAGAAACCCTCTTGCACTGTTGGTGGGAATGAAAATTGGTGTATCCACTGTGGAAAATAATGTGGAGATTCCTCAAAAAAATTAAAAATAGAACTACAACATGATTCAAAAATTCTACTTCTGGGTATTTATCTGAAGAAAACAAAAATAGTAACTTGAAAACATGGATGTATCATCATGTTCATTACAGCATTATTTATAATAGCCAAGATATGGAAACAACCTAAGTGTCCACTGATGCATGACTGGATAAAGGAATTACGGTGTGCATATACAATGGAATATTACTTAGCCATATAAAAAGAATGAGATTGTGCCATTTGTGACGACATGGATGGGACTTAAGGAAATGATAGTAGGCGAAATAAGTCCGAGAAAGACCAACATTGTATGGTCTCATAAGGAATTTACAAAAAGCTCACAGATACAAAAAACAGATTGGTGCTGGCTAGAAGTGGGAAGTGACTGGTGGGAGAAATGGGTGCAAAAATATATATCTGATTATGTTTTCATGAAGATATAAAACATTAAATTTCAAAAGATTTCGTTTGAGTCCTCAGACCAACTTCTAGAACACTAGAAAACATACTCAGAAACAAAACAACGCTCATAACAGCACTTAACACCCAGAACTGTTCCCCATTTTGACCTGCACCTTTTACAAAGCAAGTTTCCCAAATCCTGGCCCCATTCCTAAACTTGGAGATCTGCTTTCGGATGCTTTAGACAAACCAGATTCTTCCCTGTGAAATCTTAATTGCAGACTTTCCATTCTCTGAGTAATGCCTCCCCCTAGATGGCTTGCAAAACCACTGCTCCTAGGTTATTCTGCATTTTCATTAGGATTATTTTTCTACTTCTATTTTACCTTTTTATAATGGAGTAGACTAGAACCCTCACACATGCATGGAGACACCATCCCACAGAACCTCACCTTTTTCCAGCTCATTCTTTTACACTCCACAGTTTGTACGGTTTTATGAACTTTTGACAAACATATACAAGCATAAAATCACCACTATACTCTCTATATAGGGCAGTTCCTTGATGTGGAAAATTCCCTTGTGCCCCTTTAGAGACCACTCTTCCTCCATCCCCAGTTTCCAGCAACTACTAATTTGTTTTCAGTTGTTAGAGTTGTGGTTTTCCTGGGTTATCATTTAAATAGAATTATACAATAGGTATTTTTGGAGTCTAGCTTCTCTCACTTTCAATTGTTGAGGTTGAATTCATCATGAGGATAAGCCATCGTTTGTTTATTCACTAGTTGAAGGGTGCGTCCATTTTTCCAGTTTTTGATAATTATGGATAAAAACACTACACTACTCATGTCTAAGAATGAATGTATGTTTTCATTTTGGGCGGGTAGATATCTAGGCAATTCCTGGGTCATATGGTAAACACATGGTTTACTTTAAAAGAAACTGGCGATCTACTGTCCCAAGTGAATATAATATTATTCAGTCTCACCAGCAAAGTATGATCATTTAAGGTGCTCCCCAGCTTCTTAAGCACATGGCATTATCAATTTTTTTTTAAATTTCAGTCATTCTAATATGTGTAAAGGTGCACCTCATTGTGATTTAAATTTGTATTTGCCTACTAATATTGTTGACTATATTTTCCATGTGCGTGCGTATTTGCTAATCATATATCTTCTTTAGTGGCATAGCTGTTCAAATCTTTGGAGCCTTTTTTAATATTGGGCTGTTTGTTCTTATTATTGAGTTTTTAGAGTTAGCCTGGGAAAAAAACGTCCTTTATCAGATATGAGCATTATAAATGTTTTCTCCCAATCTGGGCTTTATTTTTTTTTAACTTTTTTTTGGTAATCTTTATTTTTTTATTTTTTTTTTTTAAATTTTTTTTTTCAATGTTTTTTTATTTATTTTTGGGACAGAGAGAGACAGAGCATGAACGCGGGAGGGGCAGAGAGAGAGGGAGACACAGAATCGGAAACAGGCTCCAGGCTCCGAGCCATCAGCCCAGAGCCTGACGCGGGGCTCGAACTCACAGACCGCGAGATCGTGACCTGGCTGAAGTCGGACGCTTAACCGACTGCGCCACCCAGGCGCCCTGTAATCTTTATTTTTGAGAGAGTGCGAGGGGGACAGGAACAGAGGGAGAAGGAGACCAGAATCTGAAGCAGGCTCCAGGTTCTGAACTGTCAGTGCAGAGCCTGACATGGGGCTCAAACTCACACACTCAAAGTTCATGACCTGAGTCGAAGTTGGATGTTTAACCAACTGAGCCACCCGGGCATCACCCTAATCTGGGCTTTATTTTTTGTTTTCTTAATAGAGAAGTTTTCAATTTTTGGTGAAATCTAGCTAAGTATTTTTTTCTTACGTACTTCATGGTTTTGGTGTTCTAAATTTTTTGTGTGTATGTCTAACCACAGGTCACAGTAATTTCTCCGTTGTTCTCTGCATGACTCTGTCTTGTATTCACTTAGATCTATGTGTCTTTTTTCACCAATGCTACAATTTCTTGATGAGAGTAGCTTCACTGTAAGTCTGGGGATTATACAGTTTGCATTGTCCATGGTTACGCTTCTCTTTCAGACTTGTTTTGCCTACTCTAAATTATTTCCTTTTCCCCAATAAATTTCAGAGTTTGTTTTTGAATTCCTACAGGAAAAAAAAAAACTCATTTAGATTTTAACCTTTGTGTTGACTGCAGATGAGATAACTCTGCATTTATTCAGATCTTCTGTGATTTCTCTCATCACTGTTTTATAGATTGCAGCTTACAGCTCTTGTACCTACTTTAATTTATACCTAGGTGTTTAATGTTCTTTGATGCTACTGAAAACTATATTTTTAAGAATTTCAGTTTCCTATTGTTCATTGCTACTTTATAGAAATAAGAGTGATTTTTGTATATTAAGTGTGTATCTTGCAACCTTGCTAGATATCAGCTCTCTTGGGAATTTTTTGTTCCTCTAGTGACTCATAGTACCCTTTTAGATTTGAGCTTCCCTATGAGCCTGCATTTCAGAGAGAGTATCTCTCAAAGTTTCTGTTCCTCTGCTGGTGGCAACCTTCTGATCTTCTTTCCTCCATGCTGTATGCCTGTGGGTGAGAGGTCAGAATGTCATTCTCTGTTATCCTCCTTCATCCTTAGTCTTGGGCAGTCTCTGCATCTTCTGCTCTGGGGAGTGGAACTTTCTAAGTGACCCTGCCTCTCCCAGAAAGTCTGGGTCCAGGATAGTTGTCTGCCTCTCACCTAGAGACACAGATTTTTTTTTTCTGATTCCTTTCCCTAGCCACAGTGAAATCTTTGCATGGACTGGATGGACTGTGGGTGACAGATTTTGCTGTCCTTCCCCGAAATGCTCAAGGTTTTTGCTCCTAAAGGAAGAAAGTTCTAGACCCACCTTTGTGATGTCTTTCTACAGCAATGTTTGCTGTTCCCTCTTAGCATCACCAGGGAGGCTTCTGCTCTGTCCCATCCTTTTTTTTTTAAAGCAACCTTGAAGTCAAGGAGAAGAGCTTGAAAGTGGCTATGAACTGCCCTAGTGTCTAGGGTTCTATGCTCTTCTCTTGACTCACACTTGGTCTTTAGAAATTCTCTTTTTAGCTGAAGCTTTCCTACTTGTTTACACAGCATTGCTGTCTTCCTCCAGGTAAGCCGGTGTTGAGCCCTCCTCTCATTAAGATGCCTGTCTTCTTTTTGAGATTTTATTCTATTTGGCTGTTCTCTGACCTGATGGGTTCAAGAACGGTTGATGTGTAGACTTGCATGCTTCTTCTTCATAGAGTGGTTACAGTACTTTGCTACTTTTATGTACTCTAAGCGGAAGCTGGACCTCTGTTTAAGTCTTATCCTTAATTTTTTTGGTAGTAAATAAACCAGTTGAGTTTCAACATTTTTGTGACTGGCACAACTTATTTAATATGGGCATTTCATTTTTTTTCCATTGTATATTGTACTGTAGGAAGCATGTTCATACGTACTCTACCCCCACCCAACAACATAATTGTCAGTCCTGAGACCCTCCTACGCACACATTATCTAGAGTTGCAGTTTGTATTTGGCTAGACTAGAGTTACATGATACTACATTCTTTATAGAATAAATTTGTGGGAAATAATATGATTCCTTCTCTCTCCCTCTCTCTAAATATTATTTCTCCTATCTGTTGGCTAAGAAAATCTCTTTTATGTTCTCTTATAAAAGATTTTCCTTAATATGTCTTCTGAGTACTTCTCATTTCCTACAAGTTATTACTTCTCTTGACTCAACGTCATTTTGAAAGACACTGCCTGCTTAAGCTCTGGGGTATTTTTTTTCATTGCAGACAAATTGTTATTCCCAAATGTCATGAGCTCCCAGATCTCTTCATGGGTGAAAAATACTGGTATCTATTTCAAGATCTTTTTTTTTTTTTTATGCAGCCTCCTCCTTTTATTTCAAGTTCTAATTTTTTAATGAAAATATCAAGTGTGTGCTTAGCAAGATTGACTTTTGTTCTCCACTCTAATCCATCCCGACCTCTACTGCTTTATGAAAACCTTGTGCAAAATGCTATTTTCTACTCTTACTTCGCTTTCACAGGCTTGTGCCATGTTTCCATCCTCATTTTCCATTGATGGTGTGGTGAGAATAACTCTTAACTGGAGATGGGAGATTGCATTTTTCATCTGAGTGTGGCCACTCCTTAGTGGTGACTTTCTTGTTTTTTGTTTGTTTGTTTGTTTTTACTTTTAATTAAAGATTTGCTTTGTTTATGCTCTGTTAATAAACAGTGCCCTCTTTAAATCTTGACATAGGAGAGATATTTTTTATCTTCTGGATCTGATTAATATGTGCCATTTGGATATTTTCATTTTAGAAAATTATCTTTAATTATTAATTCCATTATATTTTCAAATAAGAGAATGAAAGTCTGTTTCTTTTTAATGAAAGACAGACACTTAATGTGTCAACAATTACAGTTCTTGTTGGAGTTCTCAGTCCAAAGCTGCCAGTATCTTTAAGATATGATTTCAGATTTTTATCTGCTAGCAGGGCATTGTGTTTGCCAGCATTTTTTTAAAAAACTTGGATTAATTACATGATTCAGTTCTTTTTATTAATAAAGTTGGACCCAGGGGTGCCTGGGTGGCTCAGTCAGCTAAGCATCTGACTTCAGCTCAGGTCCTGATCTCATGGTTTGTGAGTTTGAGCCCTATGTTGGTCTCTCTGCTGACAGCTCAGAGCCCGGAGCCTGCTTCGGGTTCTGTGTCTCCCTCTTTCTCTGACCCTCCCCCACTTGCTCTCACTCATTCTCTCTATCAAAAATAAATAAGCATTAAAAAAAATGGAAACTTGGGCCCATAGAAAAAAAAGTGTTTCAGTAATATTTTTCATAGACCTTATGTTGTCTTTTGTATTTCCCTCCTGCTCACAATATATTTGATTCTGTCTCCTTCCTTCATTTAAAAAAATAATAGACTATGTTTTAGAACAATTTTAGAAAATTGGTCAGGAGGTACAGAGTCCTCGTATACCCTTTTACTCTCTCCCTTCTCTAATTTCGTTTTAATATTAACATCTTGCACTAGTGTGGCACATTTATGGCAATTGATGAGGCAGTGTTGATACATTATTATTGACTAAAGTCTGTAGTTAACATTAGGGTTCACTGTTGGTATTCTACATTCTGGGGGTTTGGACAAATGCATAATGACCTGTATCCACCACCCTGACACCATCCTGAAAATCTTCTGTGTTCTGCCTGCTTATCCTTCTTTCCATCTGCCTGCATCCCTGACAACCATTGATCATCGTTTGCTTTTCTGGAAGGTCATATACTTGGGATTATTCAGTAGGTAGCCTTTTCAAATTGGCTTCTTTCACTTAGCACTATTCATTTAAGTTTTCTCTGGGAGTTTCAAGGCTTGAAAGCTTATTTCTTTTCATCCCTGAATAATGTTGCAAGGTATGGATATACCACCGTGTTTTGTTTTGTTTGTCCATTCATCTATTGATGGGCATCTTGATTCCTTTAAAGTCTTGACAGTTATGAATGAAGCTGCTACAAAAATACCTTTCTTCATCTTTGTAAAAATAATAGTCGCTAGCCTTCTTCAGAGTGGTTTGTACCCTCATCGCTAAGATCTGTGCTCTACCATGCCTAGCTGATTAGGTTAAAGATATCACATGAACCAAGTTGGACACCAATTTCATTGTCCACCGAGATGACCAGCGGCTTCTATGGGGGTCTTATGTTAGATGTCTGGACAGTAGCCACAGTGTACAAGACCTATCATCACAACTAATGAAAATCTTTCTTTTGGGCAATTTGTATTTGATATATTCAGGAACGTAGTTTATTGATCTAAAGTTCTACTTTAAAGAGAAATGAATGTATGCTCCCCGAGATAGACTATTGAACTTAATTGCTAGACCTAGGAGGAGGAAGTGACCACAGAAGAGAGGAGGCAATTAAGCTGGAAGATACTTACGCCAAATATAAACTTCAGGAGTTTTGCAGCCTTGTCTGGGGTTGCCCAGAACCAGTGCTGTAGTGACAAGAGCCTTGCTGAAAAACAAACAAACAAACAAACAAACAAACAAACAAAAAGAGCAAAAAACAAAACAAAAAACCTTGAAGGATAGTGGATAGAAAATACCATGCTTAAAAGCTCAAGTCCGATATGCACTTAGTGACACTAGGGAAGTTCTCCTTTAATTCCTGTGTGTATTTGTGTGGAACTCCATTCTCTTCTCTTGCTTTTTTTCAAAAACTATCTTGTTAGCTTCTACTGAAGGGTGTGCACACAAGAATTGCTGATGCCAATGATTGCTTCAGCCTATGGAGAGAATCTGAGCGGTAAATCAAAGGAACATAAAAACAGCAAAAGGAAGGCTATTTCTGCAAGGAGATGCTTTACTATCATAATATGACACTGCTTTCTATAAAAAGTACCTCATTTCATTTTCCAGTTAATTCTGTGGAAAATATTTCAATGTATTTTGTCCAGGGTATGCTGTTTGCTGTTTCTACCTTTCCCCACTTCCCCCATGAGACTCCATTGCTCCACATAATTTATTGGTAGAGACACCTAATTGGACATTGGTGGTTATAGAACTTAATGGATAGAACTGATGCTAATATTTTCAATATTGTAATATAAAAATATTGTAAAGGGAAGAGGAATAAGAAGACTTCTGATGATGTTGATGATGATGATGATGTTGATGGAGGAGGAGGACAAGGAGGAGGAGAACAAGGAGGGAGGAGAAGAAGAAGAGGGAGAAGGAAGGGGAGGAGTAGAAGATGAAGTAAGAGGAGAAGGAGGGGGAGGAGGAGCATTTCCTTATCCTTTACTTTTGGTGCTGGGACGAATGGCTTACATTCCCTTTTTCATTTACTCTTCCGACAAATGTATGGGAACCCAAGGCACAGAAGGATTAAGAGATACTGATGAGGCAATAATTTGAAGTTGGAGCAACAACAAAAAAAAAAGTTGATGGTGATGCCAGAAAGAAATGGTAGCCAATGAGAGGGTCAGGCACAACTGACAGAGGAGCTTGTGCAGAAGAGAAGGCTGTGTAAATGTACCATTGTAGGGACACCTCTGTGTAGGTCCCCCTAGAAAGATGCAAAGTGATGCCTTACTTATTTGTTTCAAGTTTATTTATTTATTTTGAGAGAGGCAGAGACAGTGCAAGTGGGGGAGAGGCAGAGAGAGAGGAGAGAGAGAATCTCAAGCAGGCTTCATGCTACCAATGCAGAGCCCAACGCGGGGCTCAAACCCACCGCAGGGCTCAAACTCACGAAACTGCGAGATCATGAGCTGAGCTGGAACCAAGAGTTGGTTGCTTAGCCAACTGAGCTACCCAGGTGCCCTTTGATGCCTCATTTAAACAAGGCTTATTCTCTAGAGATTCAAGAAAGCTACTTCTTACTGGGCATTTTTACGACTACAAAAAAGTACCTGTTCTGCATTACACCTTCCTCTCCTCTTAATTGCTTTCTCTATCAATTATCATACATGCCAAAATCTCAGACTAAAAGGATTCAAGTACATTGGGTCTAAGTTCTTCTCTCTCATGTATTCTAAATTTCAGAATTATTTTCACCTATAAGGTGGAACTGTATGAACCTATTGCCTAATCTTCATTTGTATTAAATTAACTTGACTGGACTTAGGCTCTCTTATTTCTTCTAGACTCCTTCTTAGACTCCTCTAAGATCTGTGCCCTGTTATGCCTATCTGACCAGATAAAAGATAACACATGAACCATGGTGGACACCCCCAGTGAAGCAGGTAAATATGGCAAAGGATTAGGCAATTGCAGGCACCCTTTATGAACAGCCTATAATGAGTTCATGGCCACAGGTTTCCAATACCTAAAAGCAACTATGGTACTCCAGTGGAGAGGGAACCATTTGTCTTTACCAATCTGCTTACGAGCAAAATATTTTCACAATTTTTGTTACTGTCACCAACAGAGACAAGAAGTTTTACATGTTATCAACAGGTTTATTCTGTATTTATGCTACCATAGCTCACATTGCTTATAATTTCTATCCCCTTTGTTAAGATCACTTTTGTCCTTCACTGGGCAGGCCATTGCAGCATCATTTTGTGGCAAATCTTTAGAACTAACCACATCCTAGAGTCGTTTCAAATAATGTTAAATGAGTTACAGATAACAGGGAAATGCAGTTGAAAATGTTGTCTAATGAATAGGAAGAATATTTGAAGCATCAACAAGAGATTAAAGGTTCAGAGTCAAAGATGAAATTTGGAATGATTTTAAATGTTGCATCAAAGCAAGTCAAAAGGAATTCCTACTCCCAGGAAGCTTATGGTTTTGGAGCAGCAATTGGTGCCATTCTGGAAGAGTCTGAGGGGAGAACGGCTGACCTGCCATTAGTTGGTGTCTAATTCCTGACATCTATTGGGGAAAGAAATGGCTACTAGGGAAAACAGCAACAACAACAACAAACAAACGAAAAAACACTTTAGTACTGTCTGCCTTCTGTGATAAAATTCATTCTGAACCCCTAGTACCTGTTACGTTAGTCCTTCTTTCCTACTAAATCCGATGGTAAAACTAAACCAAACCAAATGAAAGCCAAAACCATAAATCATATGTATATATATTAAACATACACAAACAAACTAGTGGAGTCAGAAAGAGTGAATCAAGTGGAATTTTACATTTACTTAAAAAGGCCCTCATGTATTTAAATATACTGATTCTCAGAGTTTGTTAAAATTATTCCTGTTTTCTAACATTTCACTCTCATGCCATCCCTTAAAACTTGCAGTGTTCTATTGGGCTCATTAAATAGTACCAGCATTTATAAGGATAATTTGGAACTTAGTGCTTCTTTGTAAAACTTCCTTAGCAAGAGTTAAGTTGATACTGATATGATGCATTTTCTTTCTTTCTTCCTTCCTTTCTTCTTTTCTTCTTTTCTTTCTTTCTTTCTTTCTTTCTTTCTTTTTCTTTCTTTTGTTCTTTCTTTCTTTCTTTCTTTCGTTCTTTCTTTCCTTTGTTCAAGTTAAGTAGAAGCTTTACAAAGGAAGTCAGTCAATATTTAAATTAGAATGGCTGTCAAATCGTTATGTGGAAAAGTCAGAGAGGTTGACCTGCCTGGGAGAGGTTGGCAACTCCCTGGCAAGTATCTCTGCTACATGTCACTCAGTAACTGAGGTATTGATTTTGAGAGTTGGTTCTTCAGGCTCTACCCCATCCTCGATGTTAGTCTTTATGATCTGTTATCTGGCAGCTATTGAGCATGACTACAGTTCTGTTTCTGAGAGCTGAATTGTATAGTCACTGACCCTTAGGGTTAGAAAACATTTTGCAGACCAATGACCACTATCTATTATTAATGCATTAACTGAATAGGATGCGGGACCTACTGTCATCCGTTCTCCGGTGGAATAATTCTAGAAGCAGGGGCTCACAGTGCCCATTGTGGGTGGGAGGATGAAGTCATTTTTTTAGATCCGAAATCAGTCTTTGTAGAGCTAGCTGTGAGCATTTACATGATCTGGCTAGGTCAGCCTGCTTACCCAGTAACTTGTTAAATTTTCAGTTGATCAATGTTAAATGATGAGTCAGAATAGAGTGGCCCTCTCATCTTCTGCTCCACTCTCATAGTTTCAGTGATGTGGGAAACTAGATTTAGGGGTCAGCTGGATTTAGAATTTCAATGCCTTTTATTCCATTGCTGTCTTCTCACTATTTCCTTCATCTAGCTACACACTCTGGGTTGTTCACAAGGGAGATATATAGACACACATGTACATGTACATATACTTATACACAAACCCACATGCAGACAAAATGGCACCCATTTGCCTCAGGGATCTCAAACCCCTTTGCCATTTCCTGGTGACCTGCCTGAACCCAATGAAGAACACTTTTGCTTCTAGAAGGCAGCCATCTTCCACGGCAGTCCATATACATGTGTGTCCTTATAAACGGGGAAATAAAGGCTATTCTTATAAATTTAAAAGAGAGTTTTTTTCCCCTAAAATTTAGGAATTAACTTTCTCATATCAGCTAGATCCTCCTTGGCAGGGGCAGTTCTTAGTTTCTAAGTAAAATATCCTTCAACGTAAGGACAAACAACAGTAGGAAAATTCCAGAACAGACCACATCCTGGGAAAGCAAGAAAAGCAAGAGACAGTTTGTCTAGCTTGATTGCTTTTGACTATTCTGCATCCTGTGGCTATGATCCTACAAATCTATCAGGTGTTAGTTCCTTGTCTGATCTTTGGGCCTTTGATATAAGATATCATATCATGTATATATATATATATATATATATATATATATATATATATCTTGTCACTACTCTATGCATATATATATGTGTGTGTGTGTGTGTGTGTGTGTGCGCGCGCATTATATAATGTATAGACAAAGAAATTACTTAGGCACTGAAAAGTAATGAAGTAATGAATCAGTTTTTGGCACAGGTCTTTTTGGTCATGCTTAGGTAATTTATTTGAATTCCTTGCCTTACAGTTGAACTTTGTTAGGTAATTTTTGAATTGAGTTACCTATGAACATTATCAAGTGTTAAGGGCTTTGTTGGAAACTGTCCCATTATAATATTCAATAGAAATCCCATTTGGCTTTTCAGTTTGCTGTGTGTAGCTAACGTGAGATAATTTTCATGTTGTTCAACAGAGCAATTCAATTTGAATGAATAATGAATAGTTATCCTTAGAAAGCACAAAGAGGACACAATGTCTTTAGCATTAAGTTCAGGAAACCCCAATATTGGTGCCTGAATCTGGTTTCTCTTGAGAATTTTCGTGTGTGGCCTTTGACAAGGCAGGTTAAACTTAATAAAACAAAAACTATCTATACACTGTAGATAATTTCCTAAGCCTACTAATGACCAAAGTAATCTATATGAGAATCTGGGATAGAAAAGCTAAAGAGCTAGAAGAAATTAACTTGGAAGTAAGGAGAGTGTTGATTGCAAGTGGAGGGCTTTTGGACAGTGGTAGTTTTTCTTGTGTCTTCTAGTAGAAATAGGTTCATTTCTTTAGCTTTCAGCCATCCAGTTACTTTCTTTATTTGATGAACTCCCTACCAGGTAAGTCATTTTAGGAAGCAGGGCCCACTCCTACTCTATGAACTGGAAAACACAGATCTTCAATAATCTGGGCAGAGCAAATAGGTTGCAACAGTTGGAAGCTGAGTCTGGAGCTAATTATACAAAAAGGCAAAGGCAGGAGAGAATTTGTTGTGGTGCATCAAGATGATGGAAACCAACTCTTGCTTCCATGGGGGTAGTGTGGGGACAGGAGCAGCAGGTAGCATCCCATGCAGGGATGATGCCAGTGCAGATGTGTTCCCAGTGCCCAGGAATAACTGCAGCGGTGTCCTTACCACACTGACCCTATAGTGTGGCTTGGGATGTGGTTCTAAGCAGCCTATATTCATGTTTCTTAGACTTCAATTTGTAAGTCTGTGGGTTACCCCCCCATATGTGTGTGTGTGTGTGTGTGTGTGTGTGTGTGTGTGTGTGTGTATACTTGATAGCTTAAGTTCTTTTTCTGTTGAGTATAGTCAGATTTAGTTTCTGTTGCTGGCAGTCAAGAGTCCTAACAAATTCAGCAGTAGACAAACTATTCCTATTTTGCATGATTGAAATCAGCCCGTCCAGAAGTATGACACCTTAAGAATTATATCCCCCTTCAATTATCCTCATAATAAACCACCATTCTCCACTCCTCTCCCATACCAGTCCCCCAGGGCAGGAAAGGGCCATAGGGTCATTGAATGTAAGATGCTAAAAAATTGAAATTTGAGTATTCCAAGTTGGCTATTCTATGCTCTTAGCTTACAAAGTAAACATGGTTAAATTTTAAATGATTTGAGATTTAGGTTTCACATAGTGTAAGAGTCCATTTAGTATATCTTTCTACATATCATAAAAGGGTGGGAAGTCTTTAGAACCGTTACCTATTTATTTTTTAAAGTTTATTTATTTTTGACAGAGACAGAGACAGACAGACAGACAGACAGAGCGTGAGCCTGGGAGGGGCAGAGAGAGGGAGACACAGAATCCGAAGCAGGCTCCAGGCTCTGAGCTGTCAGCACAGAGCCCAACACAGGAATCAAACTCACGAATCAGGAGATCATGACCTAAGCTGAAGTTAGATGCTTAAACTGACTGAGCCATCCAGGCGCCCCATCTTATAACTCTTGATCTTAAAACTTTTTGCATCATAGATACTTAGAATCTAATGAAATTGGTGTATGTGTGACTGTATTTGTGTGTGTATATATACACACATACAAGAACTGTGTATGTGTATACAATTTTGAGCTTACAGATAAATTCTAGTTTAGGATCCTGCTTTAGATGACTGCATATTACCTGACATCCTGCAGGAGTTCCTTACATGGATGACTTAATATTGTTGCTCATGATGTATAGGTCTTATTCTAAATGTCCTCATTTCATGTATTTATATTGCACGTGGACAGAGGGTTTGAGAGCAGTTCTAGGATTCTGATTCCCAACGCTCTCTATTATTATTGAGAACAGATGACTTCCCAAGAGAGCAGGGTTTTGTGATGAGCCAGAGTTTATCCAAATCCCTTGATCTATATAGCACAGCACATTGCAATGATCACCACTGATAAATAATGCTATTGATGTCAACATTATTCAAGTTATCTGAATTTTCTCATATCAATTAATTCACTGGGACAGGGTAGTAAGGCTGTATCCTTCTTTATCAACATGCTATTTCCTCTTGGTATTTGGCAAAGCTTGGCTTGACCATCAGTTGGAAACAAGGTCTTCAACTTTTAGGACCAAGTATTCCCAAACGACCAAATTCTTGGGATTTTAGGTATTATTTAAAAATACATTCAGCATTATCTAAACTGAGAAGTGAAAGCATCCAAAGACAGAGGTATTTATCATTGTCCTTGGGGACCAGGACACTTGTTTCCCTGACTCACAACTGAGTTTCTCTTCAAGCCTTTCCCTTAGACAGCGATGGCTGCCTTCTCCAATGTTACACCCTCATCCGATGCTTGGTGGATGAAGGTACTAAAGACTTGCTGTCTTGCCTACATTTGGGACAGTTCTGAAAGGCCATACCACTTCCAGAGCTCCCTGGGCAATTGGCCGAGTCCTATAGTGGAAAATGGATCAAGTTCAACTTCTCTCTCTTTGCAGTCCTACTTCCCTCACCTCCTTAAAATTATGCCCTAAACCACTCCTCAACAAGCTCCTGGATGCAAATACCCTTTTCAGAATATGTTTCCCAGGAAACCAACCCAAAATACATTGAGAAAGGTCTTAAGACTATGGAGTCCTAGGAGAATATCCTTCCTAGACTGGACGCCTCTCCAAACAATTGCTGCTTGATAATATAGCTTTCTTTCCTTGGTGACCAAGCACTAAGGGTCTATATCTTGGAGATATAGATTCCTGGTGTAACCTGTTTTCATATTCCAGTTGAAATTAGAAATAAGTTTGTGGGGCACCTGGGTGGCTCAGTCGGTTAATTGTCTGACTCTTGATCTCAGTTCAGGTCATGATCTTATCGTTCGTGGGTTCGAGCCCCATGTCAGGCTCTTTGCTGATGGCACAAAGCCTGCTTGGGATTCTGTCTCACCTTCTCTCTGCCTCTTCTCCACTTGTGCTCTCTCTATCTCTTTCTCAAAATAAATAAACTTAACAAAATCAGAAATATGTTTGAATGTTATATTTGAAATGTGAGAATGTTATTTGCGTAGGTGAGCATTTTAGAAAGTTGGATGGATGACTTTTCCTTGGGGAGACTGAGTCCTAAGTGATTGATAGACTCCATGCTTTCTTCTTCCATCTTATTGCTAGTGCTGCAATCCACAAGTCCTTTCAATGAAAGCATCTAGTGGCCGTTTCTTTAGACAGACTACAGCAGTAACACACTCAGTCAATGCTGTTGTATTGCTTTCTCCGTGGCCAGCTACAGAAGGAGAGGTTCTTCCATTGACCGGAATAGGGCCAGGATCCTTAAGGAGGTACTCATCCCTCCTCTCCCAAATTCTGACTACACTGGTGAAAAGTTAACCTCTTCTTTTGATTAATGATTGTCCCTCTCTTCACCACTGGAAGATAGGACATGGGAATATATACTGCTGTAGGTTTTTTTTTTAATTTATTTTGAATCTTTTCATCTAAACCCCCTACTCATTTAGGAAAGTCTTATTGAGAGTCTAGAACTAGAAATGATCATAATCAGACTAATCCAAGAGACCTTGATACCTTGATTTCATTTTAATGTTTATTCTTCAAATAATCCCAGTACTTCACAAATACTTGGAAGGAAAAAAAGATAGACAAATAAGTATAGATAGTTATACAAGAAAGAGCGAAATGTTGCTCTCCATATCAGAAATCCCTGTCACTAAAGATCACTACTGTTGATATTTAGGAGGGATCTTTCCCGGGAACAAAACCGCATGCCTCCATGGCATGTGTTCACATGTGCACCCACACACGTAGACATTTCCCCAAGTCAGCTGCCACTGAAGTTTGGATATCCTCCATCTGGAGTGCAGGAAAAGAGACTTTGAAGGCCCCTGTGCTGAGTGTGTCTCTTTGGTTGTGTTGTGAATTCTCCTAGAATTAAGTCACTAGAGTCTCAGTGTGCGATGCTGTCTTATGCACAGGTGAATTCTGTGAGTGGTTTCCCTCTACCTATCATTCCGTTTGTTTTCACAGTATGTAACTCCAGCCATGAGGAACAAAGCTGTTGCCTGCAGATAAAATACCACATAAACAAGTTGACAAGGGTAGAAAACATATGGCAAAGTTGGTGCATGCTGTTAAATGTAAATACCATTTGAAATCATCTTTTTAATTACTGCATACTTGGCTGTGATGATAGAAAATCAAAATATCCAGTTATTCCATTGAACAGCCAACAAGAGAAAAGAAAGAAAAAGGGCAGCTGAATGAGTATATTTGTATATATGTGTGGGATGAGGAACCGAACTTTGATGATTTAGACAAACTCATGGCTGACTGAAATTTTCACCTTTTAGTCAATTATTTATAATAACACTAAGCATTCGAGATGAGTAGAAATTAAAAAAAAAAACAGTAGCTCAATGTGTAACTTTCTTATTTTTATGAACCTCTATTTTGATCTTTCTTCAATGCTCATTTAACCCTTTACTTAAGTGTTTGTGAGATTTGGCCTTGTAGAAGATTGAGTTTTGGATGCTGAGGGTACAGTGGTGAAAAAATCAGACAAAGTTCTTGTCCTCTTCCACTAACAATTTAGTGACGATGTAGAGTCACTCACTTAAAATATCTATCTTTAACGACTTCATTGGATGGCCTACACATCATGAGCTTTATTTTCCTCAAACACTGGCATTTCACCCCTGATCATGGAAAGAGATAAATGTGCTGCCCTAGCCAACACCATAGTGATAAGCGAGCATCGGTCTCTGAGTGCACATCTAGCTCTAGAGTCTTGTTGATACAAGTCGTGTTTGGCCAAGAATTCTTGCTGGTCTTCCCTCCTCTGCTCGCTCACCTGAGGATGAGTCTGAGCTGTACAGCTTTCAGCCTGGGAAGAAAATGCTAATCTCTCATTTCATAGCCTCTGAGCATGACTGTTTCTCTTGGGGTGGGAGTGCTTCCCCCATGTTTTATCTGAAAGAGGGGGAAGGATAAAAATACAATCACTCTTTGCTTTTATCATTTCCATTCAAAGAACTGCATCTCAAATTTCTAGTCCTCTCTTAAGTAGCTTGGATGGAATGGTGGGGACTGGTTGTTTCGCTGTCACACAGACCTACAAGAATGTGTCTAGTGCCTTTCTTTAGGGTGTCTGGTTGCTCATCAAGTATCACCCTCATCCCTGTAAAAATTTCTAAACAACAGGAAACGTCCCATTCCGTATCTTGTTACCTGAAGAACAAGATGAAGCACAATAAGAAAAAAGAAAGTCACTGTCTTTCCCAAGTAAAGAGGAAGGGGTAAATTTCCTTCTCCCTTCCTCCAGCACCTAGTGTCCTGCGAGGACCTGCCAGAGGCCAGATCCAGGCATTTGCCCCCTAATGGTGAAGACTGAGGTGTGCAACTTAGAGATCAATGTCCTAAGCTTCCAAGAAATGACCCTATTTGGTTCAGAAGACAGTCTGACTCCTAGGTGAGAGAATGCCCACTCACAGCGTCACCAAGCATTAGGAAAATTATTTACTCCAGTGATCTTTGCAGGAAGATCTTTCAAACAGAAGACAACATGCTCTGGCAAATGGAAAGAGAACATACAGTAACCTCTCATACCCCTCTGTGTCTCTAAGCCCTATATGTTTCAGGTTTTAGCTGTCATTTATTTAATCCATGAGAAGCTGTTTTTAAAATGTAAAAATAGATTTCACCTTTTCACTCTAATAACGTGTTATTTATAAACATGATACATACTTAAATATCAGATGGATCTCTGTAGACTAAAGAGGAGTCTCCAATAACATTATAAAGTTAATAAGAAACAAAACAAATCAGAATTTTTACGTTTTTAATGGGTTTATTGCTTTAGTATGACTCAATTCTTTTGGAGTAAAATATAGATTTAATTCCTTAAACATAACTCATGATTACAATTTTAGGATTTTATACTCATCAATGAAGCATCATCTTGTATCCTAGTGCTTTTACATACCAAACAATATTGCTCACATCAAATAATATTTTTTATAACTTAGATGAGATTTGCTCTTTGGAGTGGTAAAAATACTTTATAAAACTTGATGATCTTCAGAAAAGCCAGGTACCCAGCCTTCTTCACTGCGAATTTTATGCACGATCATTTCTAAGTCATCCTAATCAGATTAAAATTGATTCCCATATTATTATTTAAATCATCAGAGGAATAGCTGTCAAGCTTGTCATCAATTCTCCATTCCAATTTAAAAATCCTCACAGGACATATGTCCAACCATTTTACCTTATACTTCTAGATCTTTTCATTTATTCTCCTACCTGGAAAGAACCTTTTTTCTTCTATGTATAGATGCCTTTACATAGACTTTCATTTCCTTGCGTTTTGGCCCTTCAACTCCAGTTTCTTTGGTCTTTATCAAAAGTGTATGTTAGGGGCACCTGGGTGGCTCAGTCAGTTAAGTGTCTGACTCTTGATTTTGTTTTGGGTCATGATATGTCAATTTGTGAGTTTGAGTCCCACCATGGTTCAGCACTGACAGTGCAGAGTCTGCTTGGGATTCTCTCCTCTCTTCGTGCCCTTTCCCCACTCTCTCTCTGTCTCTGTCTCTCTCTCTCTGAATAAATAAACAAACTTCATTTTTTTTTAATTAAAAAAGTGTTTGTTAAAAATCAACCATGCAGTTCATTTAACTTAAATCTCACCCTCTCCCCCTTCTCACCTACAAGAAAAGGAAAAACAACTTTCATTGGAGATGCTTAGTTTGTATGTCAGTTAAATAGCCCAGTGTTTAAGAAACTATATTCTGAGTCTGGTTTTAGCTGCTGGAGGTACAAGAGAGTAACACATAGTTCTTGTGTCATGAAATTCATAGCAGTTAAGGAAAAAAAAGAAGAAGAAGAAGAAGTCGGGCATTTTGTTTCTTTAGGAGGTTAACTTCAGGGTCTAAAGTTGCATTTATCAACATTAATTATAGGTCTGTTTTTCAAATATGTCTCACCAGTGAATCTGTTTCTGGTTGTCTTTTTGCTGAATTAGTTGTAGAGCAAAGATGTGCTATAAAAGCAGTAATTGAGGGACAGTGAATCTTTATTTACCTTCTCATTTGTGTTATGTCATTGTGTGAACATGTACATTGACTTGAGTTTCTCCTGCTACTCTAATGGGTCTCACATGCTGAGTAACCATCATAGATATGAAATTCCATGGGTTTTCTTACTGATTGTCATTTTTTTTCATTTAAATTAAAACCTGAAGATAGAATTTTTTTTCAAGATTTGGGTGGTCATTAAGTCTTGTTTCTAGGGTTGTCTCTTAAAGGTAATTTACTGTAATGCTTATCAGATAAAGGGCCTGCACATATGTGGTTGAGCATATGAGAATTCTCTTTCAATAACCTTTTCCCACTGAGCTATTATATTTTTTTAATGTTTTATTTATTTTTGACAGAGAGAGAGAGAGAGAGAGTGAGCGAGCATGAGCAGGAGTGGAAAGAGGGAGACACAGAATCCAAAGCAGGTTCCAGGCTCTCAGTTGTTAGCACAGAGCCTGATGCAGGGCTCAAACTCACCAACTGTGAGATCATGATCTGAGCCAAAGTTGATTGCTTAACCAACTGAGCCATCCAGGCACCCCTGGCCTATCATATTTTTTATTTTTATTTTATTTTATTTTATTTTTTTATTTTTTTTATTTTTTTAATATATGAAATTTACTGTCAAATTGGTTTCCATACAACACCCAGTGCTCATCCCAAAAGGTGCCCTCCTCAATACCCATCACCCACCCTGCCCTCCCTCCCACCCCCCA